>NC_072053.1:80688579-80958579 GCF_027791375.1 Indicator indicator
TGAAGAAAATCTTCCTGTTCTCTTTTATATCCTTAGCCAAGTTTAATTCTATCTGTGCTTTTGCTTCCCTAAGCTGACCTCTGGCTGCTCAGACAATCTCTTTGTGGTCCTCCCATGTGGCCTATTCTTTGTTCCATTCTTTATAGACTTTCCTTTTTTTGCCCAAGTAAGTCCAGGATAGAACATCTATCTCTGGAAAATAAAATTGAGGTTAGTGTGGTCTTCAGTAGAACCCTAAACTGTTTTTATTTCTGGGAACTGCTGACCCATATGTACTTCACATCCAACTCCCCATGCCTGTGAAAAGAAACAAATAGAAGGATTGTTTTTTTAACAGAGTTGAGGTACTCTATCATTCATTGCAGCTATTAATCAGCATACTGATTGCATTTTTTATCATTTTAAGTGCTGTTGAAAAAGTGAAGATCTCAGTGTAATGGTTAAAATACAGATGCCTTCTCCTATCACGTATTTTACATGCAGCCCTTGCACATTGTTTTTAATACTGAATTCTCTCCCTACACATACACACACGTACACATATTAGCACATCACATAGCAAACATTCTCCCTTACATTCCAATCATAATAGAAATATTAGCATGAAATATTGCTGAATGCAGCAATCAAACTAAAGATGTTTAGTGTCCACCTTGGCTACAAAACATTGCATAATTCTGTGTCTGAGAGAATGACTTCATTTTTTCCTTTTAGTGTTGCAGAGAATATAAATTTCTCAATCAGAGAAATATGCAATCTGAGTATCTTAAACTGTCACCAAGAAAGAAGCTGATGACTAAGAAAACTGACAGCAGGAAAAATCCTGTCTCTCATGGGTCACCATACCATAAAAGCCTAGGTGAATAAAAGCCATCACTAACTGGGCTTGCCTACATGGCCCTGCAGGAGGGAACCACCTGGTAGATCTAAGTGTGACTAGTAGCATGAGTATTTGTGTCTGTTTCTGCAGTGATGAGGAGGGATGGCTGTGTAGAGTCCAGCCAGCACCTCTCTAAAGTATAAACAGAAGGGCACAATTAACCAGCTGGTGCTAGCTAAGCCATGCATGACTTACCATGCGCAGCTCCTGTGTGGACCTGTCACTTGCTAGCAGTTACACAAAAGCTTAATCTGCAGGAATATTTAGCTGCAAAACCATGAACCAGACAAACATATATCTTTACCACCATAACTGTCCTTCAATATTAAAAATATTGCTGACCACGTCTTAAAAATAAAATAATAATTTCAAATAGCTGGGCTGTTTCACTTGTTCTGATCTTTCTTTTTCACAAGTTGTCTATTTTTATGCCAGCTTTTTTTCTTTTGCCCTATATTTCTAACATACAATCAGTCTTCAGAAAATTCTGAAAAGCTCTGAAGAGTATCCAGAAGGTAGAATATGGTACACAGAAAACCCATAGAAGCTATTTATTCTTGTCAGGAGTGAAAAAAAAAAAAAAAACCACACCAAAACTTGCCATGTAGTGTAGCTGTCTGCAATTCCTTTCTAGTGATTTATTCACTGGTTTCTAAAAGCCACACTATTCTTAATGCACCCCAAATCTTTGCCTTTCCTTTTGTGCCTACCAGAAAGTTCCTCCCTGAAGGCTTACTCCATACTTAATAGAAAAAAATTGTGCCAAGGTGGGCAGCATCAGCATCTCAGCTGGCCTGTGAACTGGGAGCTGCATCCTGCCTCTCCCTGGGGACTTTGTTTCCTGACAAGGGTCAAAGACTTTCAAGCCAGAGGAACTCAGGCGATCAGGAGAACTATTCCAGTGTTCTGGGAGATCAGCAGCCTTGCTGATCCTGCCCTGACCCTTCTCTTCTCCCAGCTGCATAGCAGCAGGTCCCTTCCCACACCCATGCCCTTGTGTGTGCCCTGTGTCCCCCACCAGCTCAAAGGTGCTGGGCTGAGGCTGTACCCCGTGGTCAATGTCCATCCTGCTCTGAAGAGACCAGAAGGGGTCACGGAAGTCCTCATACATTCTCAAAAGTGAAAAATAAGAGAGGACAGCTTTTCTCTCTCGTTTTTTTTTTCTTTTTTTTTTCTTTTTTTTTTAATAAGCAGTTATAACATTTAGTGAAAAGGCAAAAAAACTTCCTGAAATCTCTTCTCCAAAGGAAGTGCTGTTTCTCCATCTGGAATGGGATGGAAGGATGGAGAGCGTCTGCTTTCTTGGAGGATCTGCTGGTGTTGTGTGATAATCGCTGCCAGTCTGGTGTGCCGTCCTCTCGCCCCAGGCATTTGGTAGTCAAGGAGAGAGCCCCCTGTGGACAGCCACCCTGGCCGGGACCCAATAACCTGGGTGGTGATGCAGGGGTGTCGCAAATGCTGCGCTGGTCTCCAGAGGTGTTGGGCGGTCTTGATGGCCTCTGCCCCTCTCCGATGATCTCCAGAGGCCTCTCCAGCGGGGTCGTTCGTGGCCTTCTCTTGGCCCCACGGCCAGGCCCCAGGGTAGCCTGGGTGGAGGGGCAGGGCAGTCCAGCAGGCTGCGGTGGCTCCGCCGCCCTCCCATGGTCTCCGGCGGTATCGATGGTCTCTGATGTTCCCTTCGGTTCCTTTCGCTCTCCAGGGCACTCCCGCTGGTGCAGTGGGGCTGCCAGCAGCAGATGGCAGCCGCTCTCCTCCCCTCTTCCCCAGGGCTCAGGGCAGAGGAGATGCCTGGTGTCCTTCCTGCGGGGCGGGCGAGGGGGTGGCACGACAGGGCTGGGCTGCGGCTGGGCGAGTTCTGGGAGGCGTCCCACGCCGCTGTGGCTGGGGCCTGGCTACAGCCGGCGCCGGCGGAGGGGCTGCAGCTTCTTGTTTAGAGACCTAGGGGGTTGGAGGGTGTCCGGGAGTCCCGGACCTTTGGGCCTCCGGCTCTTCGGGCCCCGTGGTGCATGGGCCACGGTGGTGTAGTGCTCTGTGAAGCTAGATGTGGGTGAGGAGGATGGATCCAGCTGCATTGCCTGTGGCTGGTTTTGAGGAGGATCCAGCTGCATGGCCTGTTGACAGTCTTAAGGTGCACCCATCCATGTGTTCACCTCCATGGGTGCATGCCCATTCTTTGGGATTTGACTTCCGTGGGCTGGATGTGCTTGTGGGAGCTATTGCTGCTGTTGTCAGTCCTCTTTGGGTTTTGGAGGGGTGAAGGCATCATCAGATGTTCCAGTGACCTCAGTTGTCCATCTGACTGTGGGCTCTCGATCTCACCTTAGAGGTTCTAAAGACCTCAACCATCCCCCTGCCCGTGATGTTTCCAGTGACCTCTTCTCAATGACTGTGGCCTCTCAGTCTCATCTCCAAGGCTCCAATGGCCTCTTCTCAGCACACTGAACACGGGCTCTCAAGGGAGTTTCAGAGGCTCCAACACGCTGTTCTCAACGGCAGCACACTGCCCGTGGGCTCTCGATGGTGTTTCAGAGGCTCCAAGGGTCTCTCCTCTCTCGTCTCACTGACTTTGGGCTCTTGCCTGGCTTTGCCACATCCTCCTCTCCCAAGCACGCTTGGTGTCAAGAGTATGGGTGCACAGCAGTGGAAATTGCTGTGGCCAATGGGCTGGAAGGCCCCACTGGGGGAGGCCATTTAATACCTGAAGGCAATCAAGAGAGGCATAGATATAAGAGTTAATTTTGAAAAGGTGAACAGTGAACTATTCTTGTGTAATAGAGCAAATGATGTGCAACATCAGTATGAAGTTTAAAGCTTGTTTAAATTAGAGCATAGAATGAAATTGTCAAACCAATGTCAGGAGGTGTTTTAGAGACCAAAACTTTGTGATCCAAGAGAGATTAGATAAGTGAGTGAGTTTTCAAAGCAGTGCCTCACTGGGATGCCTGTTCTCTTGGAAAAGTGTGCTTGAAGAAGGGGAATTGTCTTTTTTGCTCTGGTACTGATACACTTTCTCAAAACTATTTTGACAGTTCTCCACTTCTGAGCAAGTAGGGATGTGTTTTGATTAAATGACAATATCTGGTATCATTGGTAAGGCCTCTGTCAAGACATGGGGTTATGACCAATTCCTTCGTCCAAGGAAGAGGAGTCCTGGAATTTTGCTGGACCCTTCTCCTCACAGCTTTTCATCTGTGCACCTGCTGTGTGCATGCAAAAGGACAGACTCTGCTGGTGGCATCTTTATTCTTTCTTCTAATCTGACTGCCTGTTCCCTGATGCACAGCTCCTTGGGAGTGCAGTGTTTGCTCCAGTGATTATGCAGTAACTGCTCTTCAAACTATTACACTAGCTTGCAGCACATTGTCTCTGAGATGATAGTACAAATTAATGTAAGGATTAAATAAAGTTCATCTTTTGGCTTACCTTGCATACATCCTGGTCTTCTACAGTTATCACCATTTATTTCTCCATCTAAATTTAATTACTTCTTGTGAAAAAAAATGCAAAGCAGTGAGTCTCTAGTTGTTGACTTTTACTTAGTATCCAATCCCTATCTAGGAGTGTGATGGGACTGTTGCAATTGTACTGGTAGAAGGTTTTCAAGCCTTTGTCCAATGTAGTCATTCTGGTAGAAAGAATAGAAAAAGGAGAGGTAATGGTGAGGTATGACATGTGATGAAGGCATCAATAATAGGGAACACTGTTATGTACTTTATTGAGAAATGCACTGTGCCTGGTTAGATGGACAGGGGAGAGGTGAAATTAACAATAATAAGGTAGAAAGAATTTAATAATGCTAAGCACAAGCAAAGGCCTCACCAGAAGCAAAAGCAAAGAGAGGTGATTCTTTACTTACCATCAGCAGATGATTTCAGTCACTCCTGGGAAGCAGGGCTGTGCTCTTGGCAGTGGCTCTGAAGGACAGATGCCACTCTTCCTTCTTTCACTTAGTGTATACAGCTGAGCTGACGTCATATGGCACGGACAAGAAGGAAAGAGACCATGAACGTCCTTTCCTGTATCTGGGATGAAATACATTTAGAGTATTTAGGAAGCAGGACCTGGATTCTAATAAAAAGCTTCACAAACCTGCCAACATCTTATTAACATGGCAACAAGAGGCAGCATGAGCTGAGAGTGTGAGCAGGTGTTATAAGAGCAGGGGTCTTATGGAGCCTGCAATAGCTGGGCCCCTTGAGTTGATCACTCATCACACTGATCAAAGATCTTGGCAGTCTTTAGCCATATCCTGTCACTGGATTTCCACTGAGGGTGTCCCAAATGCACTAGAGAGCACCTCTTGCATTACACAACTGGCATTAGGCCACTGCTTCTCCGGAACATGGCATGGACAGAATGAGTGCATGCCTTGAACTGGAACCACACTGATGGAAGATCTTGCCGCCTCACTGGGGTTGCCAAGGGTAATGCTGTAGTGTTCATAGTCCTGAATGAGTAGGATTAGCAATCTATTTTTTTTAACCCCAGAGGTAACAGCAACAGATAAAATTATAAAGGATTATTGAAATATGTACAAGATTCTGAACAAACTTCTGAATTCTTATCAAAACCACAGAAAAGAACGATTCATTTGTTTACAACCTTTATCAGAAAGGACTGACTGTGCAACTGACACCTGCTGTTGATGACTTAATGTACAATTTTGTCCAGGAGCCAAACAGTTTGTCTAGTCAGATTGTGCTTTCTAACCGTAAAGCCTGTTATGATGCTGTACAGTAACAAACACATGGCCGCTTAGGCCATGGTACCAATAAAGTGGTAGGGAAACAAATATTTTTTCTTGCCAAGAATAAAAACCAACAAACTAAAAATAAAATGAGGGAAAAGGATATTCCCGAAGGGATGTTTCAGTTGCAGCAGGCAGGAGCTCTGGCTGTAGGGCAGCAGCTTCATCTGGATGTAGGGCAACACCATCCAGGCTTTCTTCACCAAATCCTGGAACCACTCAGCAACTTTCTCCACATCTAGGTATGAGTGGGCAGAGAGGATGTTGACACTGGGTGCCTCTCCCAGTTTTATTCTCTTCATCTGCTTCTTACTGAGGTGGAGGAAGCATAGCATGTTGTGTCCCCACAGCTGCACTGCAGCTCGACATAGGATGCAGGAGTCCTTGGCTGGCATCTGCCACCTGCTGCCCAGTGGCAGCAGGCAAAAACTGTGCCCAGTGGGGGGCTTCAGGAGCACAAAGAGGCATGGACAGATGAGTGAGCGCCATGAATTGAAACCAAATTGAATGAAGATCTTGCCACCTCATGAGGGTTGCCCAAGGGTAATGATGAAGTGTTCTCAGGGCTTGCTTTGCCTATGACTCGCCACAATACACAATACATCTTGCCACCTGCTTGGGGTTGCCCAAGGGTGTGGAGGGAGGCTTGCCCAAGAATAATGCTGTAGGTTTTTGAGGGCTTGCTTTGCCTATAACTCTCCACAATACACTAAGGAACCCACTTCACTCTTCCTGCCTGCAAAGGCAAGATACAAAACTGTGGAGGGGTAGAATTTCTTGTGATTGCCCCATGGCAGGAATCCAAGGTCAGGAAGCCTTACTTACAACATTGGTGAAACGAAATCCCTTCATGTCAACACTTCTGCCAATGTGCTCAGTCTGACTCTGTGGCAGGTGGGCAGTCAGCACCCTATGCCCACACTTCCCTGCAGAGCGAAATACAGACACAGATGCAGCATTTGCTCAAAGACAACAATTCTTGACAACTCTGTGCAGAGGGGAAAGATCCAAGAAGAAATGGATGCCATGGAAGAGGCAAGGCCAGTCACTGTCCAGGAGGTGGTGGTGACACTGACCCGTGGTGGGCACGGGTCACTGCATGGCTGTAAGATGCTCGTCTGCTGTTTAAGACCCCCTGGTACAGTCTGGTAATGAGCTTGTCCTGAATCTCCTCAAACTGTCTCAATGCCTTGGTGTGGGCAGCTGGATTCTGCACCAGATGTTGCAAGAGGTTGTGTGGCTCATATGTTTGGAAGTCTGGAGGCAAGATGATCTCCTCGGGCATCTCTGTATTGCCACAGAAGAAGAAGTTGAGCTTCTTCTGTTCCAGACAGCAGTGCAGGTACCTCATGATATCTGCCTGCTGCATGATGCAGTCCTGTCTGCACCAGCCTGACATGGGTGTGGTGTTGAGGAGGTGCATGACAACTGTCTTGATGATATAGGGGGAAAGGTCTGTGCCCTCCAGGATGGAGGTGTATAGATGCAGGCATTTGAGGTGGAAACTGCCACATGGGATTTCTTCACCCATATGGCTGAAGAACTTCCCCTCTGTGACATTGTCCACACCAAGCTTGGGATGCTGGTGTTCTCTGCAGGAGGGCTGCTGAGGAAGATGTCTGAGTCACCTTGCTGCACCCCAAACAAGATCTCAAGAATGAAGGTACTCCTGGAGGCACTTTTCAGCTGCAGCAGGCAGGAGCTCTGGCTGTAGAGCAGCACCTTCAGCTTGTAGCAACGTAACTGAGGCAACGCCATCCAGGCTCTCTCTAGTTGTTGACTTTTACTCAGTATCTAAGACCTATTTAGAGAGTGTGATGGGGCTGTTACAACTGTACTCGTAGAATGTTTTCAAGCCATTGTCCAATGTAGTCATTCTAATAGATAGGAAGAGTAGAAAGAGGAGAGGTAACGGTGACGTATGACATGTGATGAAGGCATCAACAGTTGGTAACATTTGGAGGTACTTTCTTGAAAATGCACTGTTCCTTCATAAGAAGAGAAGCAGTGGACTCAGTAAGCATTTTCCCCCACCTGTATTTTGACACCCACAAAAATTTCAGGTTTTTTATATTTGTGGTGGTTGGCCGTGGCAGGGGGTCCACTAATGCCGCTCACTATCCCTCCTCTTCTTAGATGGACAGGGGAGAGGGGAAAATAGCAAAGGCTGGTAATAAGGTAGAAGGACTTAAAAATGCTAAGCACAAGCAAAGGCCTCACCAGAAGCAAAAGCAAAGAGAGGTGATTCTTTACTTACCATCAGCAATGATTTCAGGCACTCCCGGGAAGCAGCATTGTGCTCGTGGCAGTGGCTCTGAAGGACAGACCCCATGGACGCCACTCTTCCTTCTTTCACTTAGTGTATACAGCTGAGCTGACGTCATATGGCACGGCCAAGAAAGAAAGAGATCATGAATGTGCTTTCCTGTGTGTGGCCTGAGTACATCAAGAGCACTTAGGAAGCAGGACCTGGATTCTAATAAAAAAAGTTTCCCAAACTTGCCAAAATCTTATTAACATGGCAACAGGAAGCAGCATGAGCTGACTGCTGACCCAAGCTCGGCCTGCTGCCAAAAAAGGAGAGCGCAGGTGTTGTAAGAGCAGAGCTCTTGTGGAGCCTACAGTAGCCAGGCCCCTTGAGTTGACTGACTCTGCAATCACTTGTCACATTGATCAACGATCTTGGCAGTCTTCAGCCATTTGCTGTTACTGGATTTCCACTGGGGGTGTCCCAGTTGCAGGTATAAGGAGCACATCTTGCACTACACATTGGCTGTTAGACCACTGCTTCTCCAGAACATGGCATGGACAGAAAGAGTGCATGCCTTGGATTGGGGTGCCCTAGTATAATGCTGTTGGGTTTGAGGGCTTGCTTTGCCTATGGCTTCTCACAATACACTAAGGAACCCACTTCACTCTTCCTGCCTGCACAGGCAAGATACAGAACCATGGAGGGGTAGAATTTCTTGTGATTGCCCCATGGCAGGAATCCAAGGTCAGGGAGCCTTACTTACAACATTGGTGAAATGAATTCTCTCCACATCAGTTCTTCTGCCAATGTGCTCAGCCTGACTCTGTGGCAGGTGGGCAGTCAGCACCCTATACCCACGCTACCCTGTGAAGCGAAACACAGACACAGATGCATCATTTGCTCAAACACAAAGATCCCACAAGAAATGGATGCCATGGAAGAGGCAATGACAGTCAAGGTGGTGGTGGTGACACTGACCTGTGGTGGGCATGGGTCATTGCATGGCTGTAGATGCTCGTCTGCTGTTTAAGACCCCCTGGTACAGCCTGGTCATGAGCTTGTCCTGAATCTCCTCAAACTGTCTCAATGCCTCGGTGTGGGCAGCCGGATTCTGAACCAGATGTTGCAAGAGGTTGTGTGGCTCATATGTTTGGAAGGCTGGAGGCAAGATGATCTCCCTGGGCATCTCTGTATTGCCATAGAAGAAGAAGTTGAGCTTCTTCTGTTCCAGACAGCAGTGCAGGTACCTCGTGATATCTGCCAGCCGCATAATGCAGTCCCGTTTGCACCAGCCTGACACGGGTTTGGTGTTGAGGAGGTGCATGACAACTGTCTTGATGATATAGGGGGAAATGTCTGTGCCCTCCAGGACAGAGGTGCAGAGATGCAGGCATTTGAGGTGGTAGCTGCCACATGGGACCTGTTTGGCAATATGGCTGAAGAACTTCCCCTCTGCCACAAGGTAGCTCATTGTCCACACCGTGCTTTCAGTGTTGGTGTCTGCTTCAGGAGGGCTGCTGAGGAAGATGTCTGAGTCACCTTGCTGCACCCCAAACAAGATCTCAAGAATGAAGGTACTCCTGGAGGCACTTTTCAGCTGCAGCAGGCAGGAGTTGTGGCTGTAGGGCAGCACCTTCATCTTGTAGTGGTGTGCCTGAGGCACCTCCTTCCAGGATTTCTTCACCAAGTCCTTGAACCAGTCAGCAACTTTCTCCACATCTAGGTATGAGTGGGTACAGAGGATATCTAGGATCTTGGGTGCCTTCCTAATCCTCCTCCCCTGCCTCCTACTGTGGTGGAGTAAGCATAGCCTGTTCTGTCTCTCACAGCTGCATTCCAGCTCCACACGGATGCGGGAGTCCCTGGCTGGCCTCTGCCACCTGCTGCCCAGTGGCTGCAGGCAGAACTTGTGCCCAATGGGGGGCTTCAGGGGCACAAGCAGGTGGTAGATAACATCGTTAACCTCATAGGGACTCCATCCTTCAAATGAGCTGCCCACACCAATGGCAGGCTGCAGCTTTGGCAAGAAGGTATTTGACAGACGCAGTCGCAAGACCTGCACGAGGTCATCCATCAGCTCCTTCACCACCTGGCTCCTGGAGATCATTTTCTGCACAGGCCACTGGATGCGCCTGGCAAAAATCCTGTCTCCTACATCCTTTTCTTCCTCATCCTCCTCATCTGTGCTGATGTCTGAGATCTCATACATCCTGTGGACTGAGTCTTCCTCACAGTGTCTTTTCCTGATGCGCAAGCAGAGCCAAAACAGGAGGACGAGGACTCCAGCAATGGCAGCAAAGAGTACAGCTCGCTGGGTCATGTTGCTCTGCTCCTGAGCCATCTGTTGCAGGACCATGGGCACCAGGTTCCACTGAGGTCTGCTTCTCCTGTCCATCTCCTCCATCAGATGAGTCATCTCCTGGTTCATCTCCTTATCGTGCTCCTCCATGCGCTTCCATGTGGCCTCATCCAGCTTCTCATGAACCTTCGCTGAGAACAGGATTAGGCCTTGCAGAAGCAAAGCGAGGAACTTTGTAGCAGCCATGGCCTGCAGGAGAAGGGAGAGAAGGGATTCAGTGGGACTGGCAAGGAGGGAGTTAGTGGTGGACAGCAAGCACAGGAGCTGCAGGGAACTGGGGAGACAGATAGGACCCTCAAGGGCTGCAGGCAGCTGGGATGCAGCAAGGGCCTAGCTACACCCAGCCCCAGCATCAGCAGCACCCAGCTCAAGGTGGTGCTGTGAGCACCTGGTGGTCCCTCAGTGCAGAATGAGGCATCCTACCCCTCAGGGACCCACCTCTCTGCCTTGGCCCTCATGCACCCTGCCCTCCCTACACCCTTGCCCTCCTCCACCCTCCCCTCCCTACACCCTGGCCCTCACCCACCCTACCCTCCCTACACCCTGGCCCTCATCCACCCTGCCCTCCCTACTCCCTTGCCCTCCTCCACCCTCCCCTCCCTACACCCACACTTACCATTAGCCGAAGCTCTACTGGGGCACTGCCGCCCACTGCTGCATTTATAGCTGCCTCCCACTGTGATGTCACAAATAATGTGAGGTGGAGTTGCCATGCCCACTGGCCATGCCCACTGGCCACACCCACTGGCCCACTTCAGCCTCAGCCCAGTTCAGTGACTCACAGCCACCCAAGACATCCAAAGCCCTGACCCCTACAAAGTGCAAAGCCACCATGGAGGACACAGTGCCCAGGGACTCCCCTTCCCAGGCAGACAGAGAGCCTTACAAAAGGTTGGATCAGGTGACATGATCCTGGGACCTGTTGTTGCTCCTTGAGATGCCCTCTACAGAGATGGAATTGTCTCCCTTGATGCTGACCCCTCTGATTGTGGTTGTGGCTGTGCTCTTGGTGCCTTCATAACATAATTCTACCTGTGTTAAAACAGCTTGTCTGAAGACATAGTAAACTGCATAAAGGGGCATAGATCCTTCTAGAAAGCTATAAGAGTATGTGGTCGTTTGGCCCCAGCTGGGGGCCAAATGCCCACCAAAGCTACTCTGTCACTCCCCTTCTTAGATGGCCAGGGGAAAATTTAACAAAGGGCTGGTAATAAGGTAGGAGCAATTTAATAATACTAAGCAGAAGCAAAGGCCACACATGGAAGCAAAAGTGTGGCAGTTTAGGCTGGGTGCCTTCTGTTACTGCCACATAGGTTACGCCTCTGGTGTCCAGTGTCCAACCCAGTAAGGTGGACACAGGAAACAGCCTATTTCTACCCATAAACGCTGTGTCCTATGAATTCATCTGCAAGGTCATTCTCTTCCTCTTTCTTCCCTCTCTGCTCCCGTGGAGATCGGGTAATCGTGGGAGAGTATCTCAAGGCCTCTTGTCTAGGCCTAATGTCTGGAGTAGAAGAGGGGAGACAGTCTCAGACCTGGCCAGCCTGAGACTAGCCTAAGAGTGTGGGGGGGAGAAAGAGCCCTGGGGGGTTTGGGTGCACCCCCAGGTGGGGAGAAGGGAGAAGAGTTGGGAGGCCTTTGAGTGTGGTGCAAGGGACTCTGTATGCTTTGGGATATCTTTGCCACTATGCTTTGTAGTTTCTGTAAAACACCAATTGCTTTTCCATTTTAACTTTCCATCACTCTCCAATCCATTTGTGTGAGTGTCATTCTTTTGTCTCTCTCAGGGCAATGGAAGATCTGTCTGGCTCTAAACCAGGACAAAAAGCAAAGATAGAAGTTATTCTCTACTTCCCATCAGTCACTCCCAGGAAGCAGGGTTCTGTGCATAGTGGTTTCTTTGGAGGGCAGACACCATGGACTAATGTCCTCACACTTCCTTCTTTCACTTGGTATATGTATCTGAGCTGATGTCATATGGCATGGAATACCCCTTTGGCCAGTTTGGGTCAGCTGGCCTAGCTGTGTCCTCTCCCATGATCTTGCCCACCCTCAGTGTACTTTTGGGGTGGGGAAATGTTGGAAAAGCACAGCCTGGGTGCTCACTCATCAGTAGCCAAAACATTGGTGTGTTGTCAGCAGCCAGCTACAGCACTGCAAAACACAGCACTAGAAAGATGCTCTGAGGAGAATTAACTCCAGCTCAGCCAAACCCAATACCACATTTTATGTAGTGATTTTGTACAACCATGATCTGTGGTGATGCAATCCTTGCGTCTACACAGGATCTGCTAACTGCCAAGTGTTGGAGTATATCCCACGACCACTAGGTGCTTACAGCTGTTTGTGTGATCCTTTCTGGGGCTAATGCATCATTTTCCATAAAGTATTTGCATGTCATAAACCTGGTATTCTTATTTAGACATTTTAATTTAAAAAAATCTTTTTCATATAAACAGATGAATTAAATGTAGGTATTTTCAATCTGCATAGATAAAATACGTATGAGGAATGTACATGTGTCCCTATGATGAAACCTAAACTCATGAGCACTAGACTGTTTTGATCTGCTATCATGCTGCATTTTGGGAGCCACAGTGAAAATACTCCATCTGACTCTGATCCTTTGGTTTCTGAATCTCTGGAGTACATCAACCACGATGCAGAGCAAGTCTGTTCTGAGGTCTGATTTTCTTTTCTTTTTCCTATAGCCATGAAATTTCAATATTTAATTCACACTCTCAGCTCCCATTTTTTAGTGTAAAGTTTGAATGAAATAGAGATGCTTCATAGCACCTTTTCCAATCCTTTTTCCTTAGTGTTTGTTTAGACTGCAGAAAGAGTGTATTTCACTGCAGGACTTCAGATAAATAAATCCGGTTTTTTTGTTTGGTTTTATGCACCTCCATTAATGATTTCCTCCTGCTGAAAATGAGAGGTAGGTAGGAAGTAGTTTTAAGTTCTAACAAGGAATGCTAATGGGGAAGTGTCTCCTCACAACATGATACCTGGCATGGCTAGCATACCTACTCAAAGAGCACAGATGTTGATTGTATGTGCTTGTGTCTGCACCTTCCAGTGTGTGTGTATGCATTAGTCAGTTGGCCACAGTAGAGAACATGGCATTCAGTGAGCAGACCTTGTATCTGGAGCTTTATCTTAATTTTGAAATCTCTTTTTTTTTTTTTGATTGGGTGGAAACCTTTATAGCTTGTCTTCTTCCCACTTCTTCCATCTGATGAAAACTGTGTAGACGTAGAAACTGTAGAACCATTGGGAGAAAGTGTCTGAGAAGAACGTGTTACTAGTTCCATCACAACGTCTGGTGGATCCATCATAACACAGATGAATCTGGGTAAATATGGGTAGATGGGTACTCGGCCTACTAGGTGGTGAGGAGATGCAACCATCTATTATTCCCTCTGTTCCTGAGAACACAGAGTGGCACTGTCATTTGGGGGTAGTTAAATAGTTATGTTTAAGTGATACATCCTGCATCTGTTTTGTGCTATAGCTGATATTAAAAGTTGTCTTTGCTCACAGAGCTGCTGCTGTTCTGCATTTCAAAAGCACAGAGTGACTTTGTGGGTTTGTTGCAGCATTAACACCACTACTGCAGGCCTTTAAACAGAGCTTTCCCTTTGCACATATGAGTGGCCGTTTATAAAATGCAAGATCTTGCTTGTGTGTTTTTCGGTATTTAAAGAATCCCAATATCACTGAATAGATTCAAGCTTCTCCACTGCCAGAGGAATTTTGGTTTCAAGGATATATTTGGGTTATGTGGCAAAGTTTTGGCAGTGAGGAGCTGCAAAAGCTTCCACTGTCTCCAGTGGAGTCTGTTCCAGCTGACTCCAAGGCACACTCACCCCTGGCCAAGACTGAGCCCAACAGTGACATTGGTAGCACCTCTGTGATAACCTGTTTAAAAGGGTAAAAACTGCTGCACAACAGCAACTGGGATAGAGTAATGAGAATATGTGAGAGAAACATCCCTGCAGACATAGGTCCTTGAAGAAAGAGTTGGAGGAGGTGCCAGAGATGAGGTTGCCCTGCAGAAGCCCATGGTGAAGACCAGGCCACACTGCAGCCCCTGGAGACCTACGGTGGAGCAGATACTTAGCCTGCAGAGGACCCCCTGATGCAGCAGGTGTACATAACACAAAGGAATCTGCAGCTCATGGAGAGGAGCCCAAGCTGGAGCAGGCTTTCTGGCAGGACCAATGATCCCACAGGGGACCCACACTGAAGCAGTCCGTTCCTGAGGGTCTTACCATTATGGAACAGTCTGTGAAGAGCTGCAGCCTGTGTAACCCAAGTCTCCTTTGCACTGGAGCCCTCCTTCCCTTCTCACTTGTGCAGGGGAAGAGCATGAGGAGTAGGAAGTGGCAGAGCAAAATGGTATGACCAGACTGTAGTCCCTGCTGCCCATCCCCCAGCACTGCTGCTGGGGGAAGAGGTAGAAGTGCTGTGTGTAAAACTGAGCCTGGGAAGAAAGAAGAAATGGCAGAAATATTCTTTTAGTTTGGTTCTTATTTCTGACTATCCTACACTGTTATTAATTGGCAATACATTAAATTGAATCCCCCAAGTCAAGCCTGTTTTGGCCTTGGCAGTAATGAATAAGTGATCCACCTGGCATTTTCTCCACCCTCAAGCTTTTCTATTGTATTTCCTCCCCATGTCCTGTTGAGGAGTGGGAGTGATAGAGCAACTGGGTGGGTACCTGGCCCATGGTCAACTCACCAAAGAGGCCCTAAAAAGAACCCTGGTAGTTATGAGATGCTCTTTTCAAGTTATTGTGATTTCCATCTGTGTGTGTGTGTAATCCACACACATGTTGTAGCATGCTTCCACTGTAAATCAGCAGTCTTCTAATGGCTGTGTGCTGTTCTGTGTCTTTACTGAGGAATTGTTTCTGGTCTGAATTATAATTTCATTAGCTGGGATGTTTTTCCTTTCTGTGATCAGATTCTAGCTTTCCTTCTTTTTTTTTTTTTTCATTTCAGTTTGCTTTGTAAATAAAGATTTCTAAGCATGTCCATTGTAAATGGACTGTGAGTAATACAGGCACTGCAAATAATGAGTACTTTATATTCAGAACTGAGCTTCATTGGTTAATTCTGACTGATCATGGAAATCAGTTAGCTTTTTTTTTTAAGTACTTTAAAAGTCAGGCTTTATAGTCTCTATCTCATTGTTCTAAGTAATAAATTCCCCTCAATATTGCTTTTATACATGATAAATAAAGTAAACTATGTTTGCCACTGGTGCAATCTTAGTAGGAAACAACATAAGCCACCTTCATGGCCAGGTGAATTCAGGAAGCTTTTGTCCCATCTCCTAGGGCCTAATGCAAATACACCTTATTATATTAAATTTTCTTCAGTTACTAGAAACAAAGTGTTAGAATAAGTAATTCACCCGTTTACAACATAAGTTGTAAGCCAGCAAAATCCCCAAGGTAACTCATAACTTAATACAATAAATTTTGTGCTAACAGGATCCTGCTAGCTGCTGATGATAATGCAAGTAAATTAAATTTAGTTCTGGTAGTTTTTGGTTTCAGGTGATATTTTGTCTTCTTTGTGAGCAGTGAAAGTGTGTCTTTAAAATAAATATTAGGAATGAGAGGATCAGTAGTCTGTGAGGAATAATGAAAGAATTTTCTTCCCCCTTTCTTGAAAAGCTGCTTTTTGGAATCATTCTAAATCTTCTACAAGAGATAAATTCTGAACTGGGCCTCTGGTGGTTAATATTTGTTGACACAAAGAGCCAAATCTGATATGATACTACACTTGTTTACACATTAGGTATCAGTGGCCTTTGAGGATTAAAAATAAAAAAAGCACTTCTTGCTTTGCATTTCAGGAAAATACTGAGAATGTTTATTATTTTCTGACAGTATAACCAAATGTTGAGAATTAAGTGAAGTACTGCTTTTAAAATATTTAGCATGCTAAAATCCTGTTCATTTTTTTGCCTTATATACTAGCTAATTCCATGTTTGCACTATTGAGTCTGGGTCTTGAAAGGGCTGCATGTGAACAGAAGACAGTGCACAGACACTTTTTGTTGCTTGGCTGTTGTCAGCTTTCACAGAGGAGGGCTTTTTGCTGCTGCTGCCAGCTAAGAATATGAAATGTTAGTCAGGTAGTGCAAAAACCCTTCTCTGTTCCTTAGGACCAGGTATCTGCAGGAACTTACACTATGTTTTCTGTATATGATCTGCTTAGGATGAAGGTTTTGGTGAAAAGTAAAAGAACAAGAGAGGAGAGAAGCAATCAGAAACAGGAAGTAGACACCAAGTTATCCAGCAATGTGCCCTTGTGGACAAGAGGACCAAGGGTGTCCCAAGGTGCGTTAAGAAAAGTGTGGCCAGCAGGTCTAGGGAGGTTCTCCTCCCCCTCCACTCTGCCCTGGTGAGACCACACCTGGGATACTGTGTCGAGTTTTGGACTCCATGATTCAAGAGAGACAGGGATCTGCTGGAGAGATTCCAGTGGAGAGCTATGAGGATGATGAAGGGACTCCAACATCTCTCCTGTGAAAAGACTGAGAAACCTGGGACTGTTTAGGTCTTGAGAAGGCTGAGAGGGGATCTTATCAGCGTCTATAAATACCTCATGAGTGGGTCTCAAGATGAGGGTCCCAGTCCCTTTTTGGTGGTGCCCAGTGACAGAGCAAGGAATAATGGGTACAAGCTAGAACACAGGAGGTTCCACCTCAACACAATGAGATACTTCTTTACAGTGAGCATGACAAAACACAGGAACAGGCTGCCCAGAGAAGTTATGGAGTCTCCTTCTACAGAGACTTTCAAAACCTGGCCTGGATGCATTCCTCTGAGGCCTGCCCTAGGTGATCCTGCTTTGGCAGTGGGGTTGGACTACATGATCTCTGTAGGTCCCTCCTAGCTCCTAACAGTCTCTTATTTTTATCCTTCTCTTACTACAAAAAATGTGAGTTAACTCAAAACTGCTTTTTTTTTTTTCTTTAGTGCTTATAGATCATTTCAGGTTCCCACCTGCACTTGAAATACTTTTGTATATTATACGTTGCAGGTGAGACATATGTTAAGTGCTTTTGATTCATGTATGACAAGCCAATAAGAAGCTGGGAGAATTGTTTTTTAAATATTTCACAGGATCACAGGATATCAGGGGTTGGAAGGGACCCAAAGAGATCATCGAGTCCAACTCCCCTGCCAGAGCAGAATCATACAGTCTAGCTCAGGTCACAGAGGAATGTGCCCACATGGGCCTTGAAATTCTCCAGGGAAGGAGACTCCACAACCTCTCTAGGAAGCCTATTCCAGTGGTCTGTGACCCTTACAGTAAAGAAGTTCTCCCTTGTGTTGAGGTGGAGCCTCCTGTGCTGCAGCTTACATCCATTGCTCCTTGTCCTATCACAGGGAGCAAGTGAGCAGAGCCTGTCCCCTCCCTCCTGATACACAGCCCTCGGATATTTATACACATTTATTAAATCCCCTCTAAGTATTCTCTTCTCCAGACTAAAAAAACCCAGGTCCCTCAATATTGTTTTTTAAATGATCTGCAAGGTTCTGATTCACATCAATTCTTTTGAAAAAGTTTGTCTTTTTCTTTACTTTTGATTATAGAGAAGTCTTTTTCCCTCTTACTTTCTGTAACTTGGAGTAAAGAATACTGGTAACAGCCACCTAGAAAATAGACTGGTTTAAAGCAAGAAAAGATTGATTAAATTCAGGTCTGTGTCTTTTTTTTTTTTTTTTTAACAATTTTTTATTTTTGTTTTAATTGTTTTTCCTGGAGAGTGATTAAAGTGGCACCCACTGTTGTTACCTTAGTAGAATAGAAACTGATGGAGGCATCCCAGTTGCAGATTTACAAGTGAAAGAAGAAGACAAATTGCCTTCTTCTGAGGTTTGCACATTTTGTTGAGAGAGATGACACCTTCTCTGTTTTATTGATCTTTGTCCACCTTCCACAGTTTTTTCTTGCCTGTCAGATAATATTCCCTCTCTTCATCCCTGAAAAGAGTGATTTACTGCTCTGCTTAGTCACAGAAAGGAAAAACAAAATCCCTCCTGTTGAAGAAGTTTCACTGGTGCAGCAAAGAATATTGGTTTCTCTCAGGGAAAAAGAAGTGTCAACACAAGTATGGCTCAGTGATTTGGAAAGGAAAAGTCCTATGTTCTGGTCCCCACTGAACCAAGAGTTCATATTTCTTTCATTAAAGGATCATCACATGAAATAAAAGAATTGGGGGGAAAATGCTGCCTGAGTCTAGCAGTAATATTAAGTACTGCATGGACTTTAAAAGGGAGGTTATCAAGGGGTACTCCGTTTCCTGATCTCAGTGGACCCTACCATAATATCTAGGTGAGTAACTTATAGTTCTGGGGGAAAGGATGCTGCAACAGTCATTTTATTCAGCAATGGAATGCTATGATTGTTTCAATGACAGGTACCTTAAAAAAAAAAACAATGTCAGCAGTTTCTTAAAAAAATTCTCCTGTCAAATTAGAAAGGACAAACACCCAAAACATTAGCCAGGAACTAAAGGAAGAGATATAAAAAAAGTAAGCCAAACAGTTTTTCTTTTTGAACAGATAGTAAAAACTGAATAGTCTCAGAAGAAACTATTTTTATATCTTGTTACTTTTTAATCATTGGACTAGTTGATCAGCTATCAACATAAGCTGCAGGTTCTTCGAAAATGAAGTTAAATTTCTTTAATACCTCACTAAAACAGAGACTTTCACAAAAGCCTTAATTAAAGATAGTTAATGGGTACTTATCACAGAATTGTCAGGGTTGGAAGGGCCTCAAGGGTCACAGTATCACAGTATATTAGAGATTGGAAGGGACCTTCAGAGATCATCCAGTCCAACCCCCTGCCAGAGCAGGATCACTTAGGGTAGTCTGCACAGAAATGAATCCAGGTTTGTTTTAAAAGTCTTCAGAGAAAGAGACTCTACAACCTCTCTGGACATCCTGCTTCAAGGCTCCAGCACTCTCCCTGTGAAGAAGTTTCTCCTTATGTTGAGGTGAAATCTTCTATGTTCAAGTTTGTGGCAGTGGGCAGTTAAAAAACACCTTCTCTCCACCCATCCCGTCTTCCTGGCCCCAACTTGCCTCACAATTTCTCTCTTTCCTCCTTTGAAGCAGCAAAAAGGGTCAGGGAATGGGAGTTGCAGTCACAAAATCACAGAATCACAACATCACAGAATCACAAAATCACAGAATCAACCAGGATGGAAAAGACCTCAGAGATCATCAAGTCCAACCTATCATCCAGTTCCAACCCCCTGCCATGGGCAGGGACACCTCCCACCAGCCCAGGTTGCTCAAGGCCTCATCCAGCCTGGCCTTGAACACCTCCAGGGAGAGGACATCCACAGCCTCCCTGGGCAACCTGTTCCAGTCTCTCCCCACCCTCACTCTAAACAATTTATTCCTCATCTCCAGTCTCAATTTCCCCTCTCCCATCTCAAAGCCATTGTCCCTCGTCCTCTCACTCCCAGTCCTTGTCCAAAGTCCCTCCCCAGCTCTCCTGGAGGCCCATCAGGTACTGGAAGGCTGCTCTAAGGTCTGCTTGGAGCCTTCTCTTCTCCAGGCTGAACAACCCCAACTCTCCCAGCCTGTCCCCACAGGGGAGGTGCTCCAGCTCTCTAATCATCTTGGTGGCATTGGAACAGGCTGCCCAGGGAGGAGGTGGAGTCCCCATCCCTGGAGGTGTTGGGGTTTGTTACGCATTGTTTGTGCCACTCCTTTCTCCTCAAGGGAAGGACTCCTCACACCATTCCCTTTCTCTAGTGTTGAGCCTCTCCAATACGAGGCAGTCTTCCATGAACCTCTCCAACATGAGTCCTTCCTGCAGACCCTTCATGATCTTCTCCAAAGCAGTTCTCTTCCACAGAGTGCAGTCCTTCAGGGCTGCAAGGTGGATCCCTCTCAAGGTTGTAGGCCCTGCCAGGAAAACCCGCTTCAGCACAGGCTGCTCTCTCCATGGTCTCGCAGGTCCTGACAGCAAACTGCTCCACTGTGGACTTCCCATGTGGTCACAGCCTCCTTCAAGCACCCACATGCTCCAGCATGGGGTCATCCATGGGCTGCCAGTGGATGACTACTCCAACAGTGGACCTCCATGGGTTGTTGGGCAGCAACCTGCCTCACTGTGGTCTTCCAGCACAGGCTGCAGGGGAAATTCTCCTCACCTTCTTCAATGATCTAGATGTCTGCAGATTTGTTTTTCTCACAGTTTTCTCATTCCTCTCTCTAACTGAAGTTGCACTTCATCTCAAAAGTTTCATCACAAAAGCTCTACCACTATCACTAGTGGGCTCAGCCTTTGTCAGCAGCTGGTTCAGCTTGGAGCCAGCTGGCATTGGCTCTGTCAGACACAGAAGCAGCTTATTGCAGCTTCTCAGACAAGCCACCCCTTGTAGCCAGCAAAACCTTGCCACATAAACCCAATACATAGGAGGAACATTGCACTCTTCAAGAAGATTCATTCATTATGGTACACACCAGCTCCTCCACGATTACTGGCTTATAAATTTGAAGGGTGACATCTGAAATGGTTATATGCTTCTCAGAAAATAGATGGAAAACCCCAGCCAAATATATATAGAAAACAAGTAATCAAGCAAACAAGCAAACAAACACCACTAAAAAAAAAAGAAAAACAAAAAACTGTCAATAGATCTAAGGATCAATATGGAGATTGAGCTCAACTTCAGTCAGTCATGAGGACAAACTATCAAATGGAAAGGAATTTTTGGAAATGTTTCTGTGTGGTCTGATATGGGCACATGTTCCTGAACAGGAATTGTCATGTGATGATGTTTTTCTTCATCAAGTCCTACCTTCAGTTGGAGGTTGGACTAGATGTCCTTTAAAGGTCCCTCCCAAGCCAAAACTTTTTGTGATTCTATGATTCAAACTGTGCAGAGAGAGTGCTAGGACACTGTGGCAGTTTTAGGCTGTGCCTAGAAAATTTTCCACAGATCTTGAACAGAAAGTGATAGAATGTAAATAAATTACCATTGGATGTAAAAAGGAAAATAATGCTAAATTCTAAATAATCTCATTGGTCTGGTAACTAACATAAAGTTAGTTTTGTAAACTATCTCTCTTTTTTATTTCTTTGCTCTGGCAGATACTAACTGTTGGTTCTGCTGGCTTGCTGACCTTGACTGTGTTCTTTGTTGTGGCTAAGTACTAAACAGCTTACTTTCTGCTTTTCTCCCTTTTTCTCTTGTCCCATGTGCAGGGGAAAGGGAGGAAGATGGGGAAGCTCTTGGTAACCCCCTGGTTTTGTCCAGGGAGGTTCTTGTACTGTTTATAAATTGTAAATAAATGTAAATATTGTATATTTTGTACATGTTAATTGCATTTCATATTTCTAGATTCTTCATTTGCTCTCAGCTGAGCTAGTCTGGGAGTTTTATGTTGGAGGGTGATGATGGTGTAATTTCAACCCACCACAGACGCTGGCAGAGCTCGTGCTCACAGACTTATTTCCCTCAGAAGAAGGGCTGGTTTGCAGTTCCTAATAGTAGCAGCAGTGTTACTGTTTTCCAGACTTACTGAACTGTTTTGAAACATTTGAATGACAATATATGGATAAGAATTAAAGAAATGCTCTCCCTTAGCCCAGTGTTTAAACTCTGACTTTTTTTTTTTTTAAACCTGAAGTTGTCTCAAGATGCATAAGCATATCTTTATATCTTTCAATTCTAGTCAGCCAATGTGCAAGACTTAACTAATTCTGCATAATATACTGCTCCTCTATGGAAGGAACCAGTTTTACCTAGGGGCATCTCTGTGAGATGCTAGTAACTTCAATCAAAGACTTTTATCAGATGAAAAAAAAAAGCAGAACTCCATTATCCATATTTCTTCTTCATTTCCTCCAGTCACAAGATGATAAATTAATCTGTATCTCTGATGATAACATAATGCAATAACATTATGATTCTGTCATAAATCTGAGGGACATGATCTGATCCTAGTGGAAGTGGACTGTGGAACACCCATTTATTATGAAAAATTGTATATCTAAACCTACATCTGTACCGAGTTCTGAAAGCCAAAATTATTTTTCCTTTTAGAGTGGCAAAGAATTTTTTAGAATTAACTCCTAGCTCTGAGGTGCATTAACTTCCATGCTGCATATTAAGATTATTCTGATTCATTTCAATATACCACCACAGAATCACAGAACATATCTGTTTGGAAGAGACCTTGAAGATCAATCAGTCCAACCCCCAACCCAGCACTGAAGGGTCAACACTGAACCATGTCCCTAAGCACCAGCTCCACACACTGCTTGAACACCTCCAGGGATGGAGACTCCACCACCGCCCTGGGCAGACCATTCCAATGTTTGAGAACCCTTTCAGGAATGGAATATTTCTTAACATCCAGCCTGAACCTCCACTGGAGAAGCTTGTAACCATTTCCTCTGGTCCTGTCACTTGTCACTGGGGAGAAGAGGCTGGGCCCCTCCTCACTCCAACTTCTCTTCAGGTAGCAATGAAGTCTCCCCTCAGCCTCCTCTACTCCAGGCTGAACACCCCCATGTCCCTCAGACACTCCTCTTAGGCCATGTGCTCCAGACCCTTCATGAGGCCCATACATTGCCCTTCTCTGGACGTGCTCCAGCCCCTCAATGTCTTTCCTGCGGTGAGGGGCCAGAACAGAACACAACACTGGAGAAGTGGCCTCACCAGTTATCCTGAAAGAATAAAATATTCCTTTGCTACCCAATCAGGTCTGAAACAAGTCAGCCCACAACAAATTAATGTACCTCTCTGTGGTTATAAAATATATGGAGATGAAGCAAAGTCTTTACAACTTTTCTTGAACTGCAATCTACCATGATCTACAAGTCATCTCTATTCTGAAGGAGGAAACTTGGACATCTAACTGATCAATGCTTACCACAGGTTTCTTAAGAAGATAGGCTGTACTAGATCTTTAGCAGTTATCTGGAACACAAAGAGTTACAAAGGGAAAGGTAATACTTATTTCTAAAAGTATTTCTTTTGTTTCATATAAGGAGAAGATGGCAGATTTCTGTTTCCACATTCAGAATTAGCTGATCACAGGAAAGGAAAGGAAAGGAAAGGAAAGGAAAGGAAAGGAAAGGAAAGGAAAGGAAAGGAAAGGAAAGGAAAGGAAAGGAAAGGAAAGGAAAGGAAAGGAAAGGAAAGGAAAGGAAAGGAAAGGAAAGGAAAGGAAAGGAAAGGAAAGGAAAGGAAAGGAAAGGAAAGGAAAGGAAAGGAAAGGGAAAGGAAGGGAAGGGAAGGGAAGGGAAGGGAAGGTTTGGGAAGGGAAGGTTTGGGAAGGGAAGGTTTGGGAAGGGAAGGTTTGGGAAGGGAAGGGAAGGGAAGGGAAGGGAAGGGAAGGGAAGGGAAGGGAAGGGAAGGGAAGGGAAGGGAAGGGAAGGGAAGGGAAGGGAAGGGAAGGGAAGGGAAGGGAAGGTTTGGGAAGGGAAGGGAAGGGAAGGGAAGGTTTGGGAAGGGAAGGAAAGGAAAGGAAAGGAAAGGAAAGGAAAGGAAAGGAAAGGAAAGGAAAGGAAAGGAAAGGAAAGGAAAGGAAAGGAAAGGAAAGGAAAGGAAAGGAAAGGAAAGGAAAGGAAAGGAAAGGAAAGGAAAGGAAAGGAAAGGAAAAAAAATAAAAGAAAAGAAAAGAAAAGAGAAAAGAAAAGAAAATAAAAGAAAAGAAAAAAGAAGAGAAAAGAAAAAAGAAAAGAAAAGAAAAGAAAAGAAAAGAAAAGAAAAGAAAAGAAAAGAAAAGAAAAGAAAAGAAAAGAAAAGAAAACAAAAGAAAAGAAAAGAAAAGAAAAGAAAAGAAAAGAAAAGAAAAGAAAAGGAAAAGAAAAGAAAAGAAAAGAAAAAGAAAAGAAAAGAAAAGAGAGAAAAGAAATGAAAAGAAAAGAAGAAAAGAGAAAAGAAAAGAAAAGGAAAAGAAAAGAAAAGAAAAGAAAAGAAAAGAAAAGAAAAGAAAAGA
Source organism: Indicator indicator (assembly GCF_027791375.1). Classification (NCBI taxonomy): domain Eukaryota; kingdom Metazoa; phylum Chordata; class Aves; order Piciformes; family Indicatoridae; genus Indicator; species Indicator indicator. The sequence goes on from NC_072053.1 coordinate 80,712,820, forward strand.
AAAGAAAAGAAAAGAAAAGAAAAGAAAAGAAAAGAAAAGAAAAGAAAAGAAAAGAAAAGAAAAGAAAAGAAAAGAAAAGAAAAAGAAAAGAGAGAAAAGAAATGAAAAGAAAAGAAGAAAAGAGAAAAGAAAAGAAAAGGAAAAGAAAAGAAAAGAAAAGAAAAGAAAAGAAAAGAAAAGAAAAGAAAAGAAAAGAAAAGAAAAGAAAAGAAAAGAAAAGAAAAGAAAAGAAAAGAGAAAAGAAAAGAAAAGAAAAGAAAAGAAAAGAAAAGAAAAGAAAAGAAAAGAAAAGAAAAGAAAAGAAAAGAAAAAAGAAAAGAAAAGAAAAGAAAAAAGAGAGAAGATAAAAATGGTTATATCTTTAGATGACCTTTTTGGAGGGGGTTTTGTTTGTTTTATTTTTGGGGTTTTTTTGTTTGTTTCTTTGTTTCTTTCTTTTAAAGCTCAATTCTGGATCCCCAAATTCTCAAGGTAAATACTTTATCTCTAAATTCAAATCTGAATCTGAAAATCTGAGTCTGGATTTTTCATGGAAATGAAGCCTGCTTATGAGCTAATTAAATTTGTAATGAAATTAATAAGGTAATATGCAAGAATCATATTAACAAGGAAAAGAAGTATCACAGGGGGAAAAAAACCAAACAAACAAGCAAAAAACCCAAACCAGCCCACAACATATTCATAGAATCATAGAATGCTTTGGTTTGGAAGGACCTTATAGATCATCTAGTTCCAATTCCACCCTGCCATGGGCAGGGACACCTTGCTTAATCACAGAATCACAGAATAAGGGTGGAAAAGACCTCAAGGATCATCAAAGTCCACCCTGTCACCTAAGACCTCATGACTACTAAACCATGGCACCAAGTGCCACGTCCAATCCCCTCTTGAACACCTCCAGGGATGGTGACTCCACCACCTCCCTGGGCAGCACATTCCAACGTCTAACAACTCTCTCCGTGAAGAGCTTTCTCCTCACCTTGACCCTAAACTTCCTCATCCAGCCTGGCATTAACCAGGCCATCCTTTACATCCCTGATTTCTATGTAAATCATTCTAACCCAATTCTGACTCAGTTTTCACAGAATCAAAGAGCTGTCAAGAGTTGGACAGGACCTCAAGGACCATTCAGTTCCAAGCCCCCTGCATGGGCAGAGACACCCTCCACTAGATCAGGTTGCCCAGAGCCACATCCAGCTTGGCCTTAAAAACATTCAGAGATGGGGCTTCAACCACTTCCTTGTTCCAGTGTCTCACCACTCTCATGGTGAAGAACTTCTTCCTAATGTCTAATCTAAATCTCCCTTCCTCTAGCTTGGATCCATTCCCCCTAGTGCTATCACTACCTGACACCCTAAAAAGTCTGTCACCAACTTTCTTGTAGTCCCCCCTCAGATACTGGAAAGCCACATTAAGGTCTCCTTGGAGTCTTCTCTTCTTTTCCTTTTGTATGTGTATAAATAATAGAGTGAACCAAGACATTGAACTCTGTAAAGTCCCACTTTTACAGATTTATAATAAAAATCACTTTTACTAATACGTCTGATGCTGATTATTTAAGCAACCTTAATCTCTCCTCTGCAACAAATTGGTGTAGCCAGCAGGATAGCAAGCAGTATCACTGATTACTTATGAAAACATGAAATAAGTCTGAGTCCCAAATTCTCAGAACAGGCTTATGATAATTGACATGTCCAGGGGCCATAAAAAGGATTTGAAAAAAAAAATGGAAAAGGAATTATTTGTGAGTTGTTAGGTACCTGTCTAAGAAACTGACTGCCAGCATAGGAGAAATAAAAACAAAAGAGAAAAAAATCTGAGAGAGAAAATTAAAGGCAGAAAAGGCAACTGAGTTATTACTACCCCTGCAAATTGAGAAGTTGCAGAACCAGTTACAGGAAACAAAAAACGAACAAACAAAAAAAGAAAATACAAAAGTTGGAAGAAGCCATTGGAATTATGCTTATATGGCCTCACCATTCCCCTGGCATTGTGCAGATTAGAAAATGAATTATATCCCCTGAGGAGTGGGATGGAAATATATGGAGTGAACCCAATGATAATGAACCAGGGGAAGATCATAGAATCATGGAAACATTTTGTTTGGAAAAGACCTTATAAGATTGTCAAGTCCAACCATATAATGATACAGATAATTCTTCATCTCCCTCAAATCCCCCTGGATATGAGGCTAGACCAATGATTAAACCAGATACATTCTGATTCCAATTAGTTCTTACTGGCAACTGATTCAGTTCCTAATAGATGTGGGAGTCCAGATTTCAATACTTACAAAACAAGATGCTGAGACAATGAACATGCAATCTGAGTAGCAGAAAGTCAAAATCATAAGAGTAAATGGAGCAAGCACTATTTGTCAAACTGCAAAAATTCATTCATGGTTCACAGGCAAGAAGAGCTTATTGTCTGTTGCAGTTCAAGACAACAATGAAAATATTTGGGTTTCCAAAGTTTTAAATGGCCAAATCTTGCAACCTCAGGCCAGCAGTGTGTAGTCCTTTGGTTAAATGCTGACCCAACCCTGACATAAATCAGAACACTTCAATGTGGGCACTCCACGAAACCCACATACTCCCTGATTCAAAAAACCCTGATGACCACAGTATCATTTTTTTCTGTGACATGAAATGAGATTTCTGAGGTAATAGTTGATCTGGAAAAAAATGACAAATTATCCCACTGTCCTTGTATCTCACCTGTCTGGCCTGTCTGGAGGCTGGACTGGAGATGGTTTTTAATGATTGACTATTGGGGCCTGAGTGCTGATACAGCCCCACTAACAGCTGCTATGCTGAACATTACAAACCAAACATCTACTTTGCCAGGACCTGCACACCTATGGGTGACAGTGCTAGATGGAAAGGCTAAAGAAAAATTTGCTTTTGTTGGAGAAGATATACAAATAATCTTCAACAGACTCCTACAGGGATATAAAGTTTCACCCGTGGTTGAACATAGTGCACTTGATAAAGTTTTACTTCTAAACAGTTTCTCCCAGAAACAAATGTGAAGATATAGCAATATATAGATGATATTCTAATTGGAGGAACTTCCTTGGAGAAGGTAGGGGAAGCAGCAGCAGCAGCACTGTGACAAGCTTTACACAAAACAGGAGTCAAGAACCCACCCAAGCAATGTGAAGGACCAAGTAAAGAAATGAAATTTTTGGGTACTTTGTTGATTGCAGTTAGTGCAGCAATTCTCCTGGACACCTTCAGTAAACCAGAACAACTGCAGAGACTCAAATCTAAGAAAGAATTGTCATACCTCATGAGTACTTTAGGATACTATAGAAAATTGTGTACCTGGATTTTCTATCGTTACTGGTAGATCATATTCACTCTTACAAAAGTGAAACCTGTGGAAATGGGATTCAGAAGAATAAAGAAACAATCAGAACCTCAGTACAGGAATTAATAATGTATCAGTGACTGGAGCCAAATCACATCTACAACCATATTTCAGCAGAATGGAGTTTTGCAGATCATGGTACTTGTTTCAATCTATGTCAAAGAGGCCCTGGTGGACCAAATCAACCCTGATTTCAGCTCAGTTCCATTTGAAGAAACAAAACAGAGAGGACATTCAACAGCATTACAGCATTACAGATAGGACAGTGTGCAACAGTTGATCCACCTCAGTGGGACTCTGGGCAGTTGATCTGCTTGAGGATGTTCTGCTTACTGCAGAGGGGGTTGAACTAGATGACCTTTGGAGATCCCTTCCAACCCAGACCGTTCTATGATTCTATGATTCTACCATCCATTAGTACTGTGCCAATTATTCCAGTGAAGCCTCATTGCCCAGTTGCCTCTGAGGCTACTGACAGAAATGGTGTGAAACAGTGGCTCTTCCTTTCTGTAGACCTTTCTGTAACCTTTCTGTCCAGGAAAAGCTGCTGAGAGCAATCTACCTTATTTGTCTTGCAAGACCTTCCCATATGTCACCTAATGGGGCATTTGAGAAAATAAAGTATTTTGATTCTTTGAAGAGTTCCATAATTTGCTAATCTTAAGTTATTAGCTATTCTGGAAGCCAGAAGACTGTTTTACTGAATTATATAAATGAGAGTCCCTATTATTTCTTTCATTGTCAGGCATGAGTTAATCAAAAGAGGTAAAAATCCTATGTCCAGTTTGTTGTTCCAGTTATATACTGATGAGGCATGGGTTAATAATTCACATTTTGAATGTCAGTGGTGACATTTTCAAAATCATTAATTTAGTGATTAAGGCTCCAGTAGGTGCATCCACACTCAAACATGCTGCCCAGAGAGGTTGTGGACTCTCCTTCACTGGAGACATTCAAGACCTGCCTGGATGCATCCCTGTGTGACCTGCTCCAGGTGGTCCTGCTCTGGCAGGGGTGTTGGACTGGATGACCTCCTGAGGTCCCTTCCAGCCCCTAACATTCTGTGATTCTGTGATGTAGCTTTGGTGTGCTCTTGAAATTTATTTCCCTGATAGATACCATGGCCACATATTGAGTCACAGCTGGATGAGACTCTTCTGCATGATGTCCTGCTTTCTTTGGAAGGAAACTTAAATGCACAGCACAGCCAGAATCTCCTTTATTTTGAATACTGCAACGGCCAGGATTGAGGGATGCAAACCAGAACATACATTGGCATGACTGCCACCTTTCAACAGAAAATATTACTGCATAAATATCATTAAAACAAGAGGGCTTATTTTGAATGCAGGATTAATACATGTTAACACACATTCCTTCCAGTGGACTACTGCATCAATAATCCAACCAAAATCAATATAAATGTAATGGATAGAGATCAACTGTTAGGTCTTTTGGTGGTCACTCAAAGGGCCTCATGAATTTTCTTCCTAAAAAAGCCCATGAAGAACCGGAAAGAAAAATATGAAGCAGAAAAAATACGTACATATGGAAAGCTGACAATATACAACAGTTTGTGAAAACTGATATATGGACACTTTATTTATTTAATCATCAGGAGGCTTAAGTACCTAATTCTTAACCATAACAACACGTTATGTTTTTGTACAAAATATATTTTTATAATATCTAAGTCCTAAATAACCTATTAATTACCTTCCTTTCCATCTACTGAACAATACTGGGAAGATCTATGGATTTTTTTTAAAGGTGAAGTGGTCCTTCAGTAATAAAAATTTGAGCAGCACTGCTCTAGAAAAGCAATTACGAACCATAAGAACTTTTGAGAGGACAGAAATGTTGACAAATGTCTCATTTTTCCAGAGTCTGCTCTCTCCTAAGTATATAATTTGGTAGAAGATTTAATACTTTTCTTGAAACTGAAGGGCATGCTGAATTACCTATTCATTTTCATTTAACCAGCCTGATTAATGTATTTATTAAATTAGTTTGAATTTTAAATACTGCAGTGTGAGAGTATATTAAATAAATTTAATTAGAGTAATCTTATCTGCTACAATAGTTCTCACTCCTTCCTTTATGTTTGCTTATTGAAAGACCTCTGTTGTGAGATAATGGGGAGTTCAACTGGATGACGTGTTTCCTCCCCTACTTTTCCTGGTGCAGACTTGTTGATTTAATTACAAAAGACATATCTGTCTATGCCTGGGAGGAGAATATGATCCAACATCAATGGGAGCTCTTAGTCAAATGTTAAAGGACACTTTCAGAGAGGTAGTCTTTCCTCACCTTGAGAACACAACCTGGCCAACTTACAGACCAACATTTACTTTGATCACATCCCTTGCTAAGCATCTCCTGTGACAGTCTCTATGTGCATGTGCAAAGAATCTCACACTGCTTCTGTGGACCCAACAGAGTGATGGACACCAAGTCTTTGGCCAACCCACCCTACATGCTGTTTCAAAAGGAATCCAGTACAGCTGCTTCTCTTAGTAAGGAAGGTAGCCTAAACCAAGGCAGGATATGAGGCACATGTTTTTATCCAAAACTCTTGCTTCCTGTAACAAATCTGTCAGTGATACCCACAACAGGCATTTGATCTCTCTCATACATAAAACATTAACCTCTCATCTGGATTCAGTAAAACTTCTAAAGAGGTGTTTACTACCTCTTTAGAAGTTGGGGGTGTACTACCCTAAGTGATGCTGCTCTGGAAATGGGGGTTGGACCTGATGATCTCTTGAGGTCCCTTCCAACCTCTGATATACTGTGAGACTGTGATACTGTTTGTTTGTTTTCTTTTGCAAAGCATCAGCATAGTTACCAGCCAGTGAAGAGGAGAACAGTCTGTTTCACGATGAAGACAGCAGGATGCTGCTGCACACAGCTGGCTTTCTTTCTTCCTCCCTGCCAGATTTCTTCAACAGTGCTGACCTTGTTATTTCAGCCAATGGTTCACATCTACCATTGTGCCTCTCTTCCCAGCTTCCCAGCCCACGGTATGAATTAGCAGGGTCAAGCCAATCGCTCACCTTTGAACTGAAGTTAAATAAAGGTAAAGACGTTAAACAATGTTAAAGCACTGTGAAGGGGGGTGGGGTGGGGCGGGGAATCCCCAAAGTCTGTGCTCTCTGACAGACATCCTGAAATGGCTGTAACATCATCTCACCTCTCAAGGGCACAAGTGAAGATAAATGGACTGCTCATCACAGAAGCACTCAGGTTTGAGAAGGCCATGAATAAATCTGTTGTCAGCAGAGCATCTGAAAAAAAGTGTGGAAAACAAGACTGGCACCACACAGTCAGTGATGATGGAAAGAACAAAATGCAACTGAGCAAACCAGGTATTTTTTCCCTACTATTTGTTCTGAAGTAGTGCACAAGTGGGTGGGGATAACATAATGCTTTAGTTTACATCCTATTCATGCAGCAAGGAAGACGCAATGAAATTTTCAGGCAGACTTAATTCAGAATTTTCAAAGTTTTTTTAAGGTTTCATTTTACTTCCAGATTTCCATCTTGGTGTGTGCACATGCTGAGGGTCTCATTGCTTTCATAAGTGTACTATATATTAAAGGCTACTTCATACCAATTTTCAGGCTCTGAAACATTGTTTACTTCTGTAAGAACTTTTGTTGTCCCAGATCCTAATGCAATATAGAATCAGCTTAGCCCTATCAGTATCACCAGAGCTACACCAGTTTACATTTGTGAAGGATGTTACCCTAAAAACTAAGAGCTGATTGGACTTTAATGACCGTAGATCAATTTACAGGAGAAAAGAATGTTTCAGGTGTCAGCAGAATTACTCCAAATCACTCCTAATTTCTCAGCTCACCTGCTCCTTTAGTCCAGTAACTGAATAAACCCAATCAGTTTGTACCTGAATGGTTTATTATTCAAATCAACAATTTTCAGGGGTGGGGGTGGGCTTGAAGTAGCAATATTTTAACTAAGAAATAGCTTGTAATATCAAGTCATAAGACAAGAAGCAAATCAGATTTAAAATGTCTTTGTCTTTATGTATTTATAATGTATTTTACATGACTAATTGTAGGGATTTCAATTGTGTAATGTGAATCATATCTGTTTGACCTGGAGACAAACCAGCTTGCAAATACTGGTGAGATGATTGTTAAAGTGCTTGTGCTGACCTTGAATAAGTCACCAGACCTTGAATAGGTCACTAGACCTTAAATAAGTCACTAGACCTTGAGTAAGCCACTATCCAAGCACTTTAGTTTTTCTACATGATGAGTACATTCAACAGTCCTTTGCATGAATATTGCCAGGCACCAGTACAGGTTAGGGGCTGCCTTGCTGGAAAGCAACTCCATGGAGAAAGACCTTGGAGTCCTAGTGGACAGGAAGTTATCCATGGGACAGCAATGTGCCCTTGTGGCGAAGACAATCAATGGTATCCTCAGGTGTTTCAAGGGCAGTGTCCAGTAGGTCAAGGAAGGTTCTCCTCCCCCTCCACTCTGTCCTTGTGAGACCACACCTGGAATTCTGTATCCAGTTTTGGGCTCACCAGTTCAAGAGAAAACAGGCATCTACTACAGAGAGTCCATCAGAGAGGTATGAGGATGATTATGAGACTTGATCATCTCTACTGTGAAGAAAAACTGAAAGACCTGGGGCTGTTTTGTCTTTTGTCTCTCTTCTTGAGAGAAGGCTCAGGGGGATCTTATTAATGCTTAGAAATATCTGAGGGGTGAGTGTCAAGGTGCCAGCCTCTTTTCAATGGTGCCAAGTTAATAGAATAAGAAACAATGGGTGTAAGCTGCAGCACAGGAGGTTCCACCACAACATGGGGAGAAACTTCTTTACTCTGAGGGTGGCAGAGCTCTGGAACAGGCTGCCTGGAGAGGTTGTGGAGTCTCCTTCTCTGGAGGCTTTCAAGGACAACCTGGATGTGTTCCTGTGTGACTTGCTAGAGGTGATCCTGTATTGGCTGGGGGCTTGGACCAGATGATCTCCAGATTTTCCTTCCAACCCCTAACATTCCATGATGCTATGAGATCCACAGTTAAAATTTTATTCTATAAGACCAAAGTTGTAAAACTGGTAACCAGCTTGATTTTATAAGTGGGAGATTCTCTGGGTGAGTGACACCATCAAGATTTTTCTCTTTGTTCAGTAAGCATTACAGAGATAGAGATACAAAACACCCTTATTGCATGACCTGAATTCTTACAGGAACCTTTGACACAGGCTCTTCAGCAAGTTGCATAAGACTTTTCTATCATCTAGTGTACAGCCCTTTTACAGTCATTATCATAGAAATGTATGTATTTGTGTGGAATATATATATATATTAGTGTGGAGAGTTTGGCAGGGAGAAATTTAATGAAATTCAGTAAGGGCAAGTGTAGAGTCTTGCACCTGGCAAAGAACAATTGCAGAGATCAGTATAGGTTGGGGACTGACCTGCTGGAGAGCAGTGAAGGGGAAAAGAACCTTGGGGTCCTAGTGGATGGGAGATTGACCATGAGCCAGCAATGTGCTCTGGTGGCCAAGAAGGCCAATGGCATTCTGGGGTAGATTAGAAGAGCTGTGGTTAGTAGATTGATTCTCCTCCCCCTCTACTCAGACTTGGTGCGGCCACATCTGGAATATTGTGTCCAGTTCTGGGCCCCTCAGTTTAAGAAGGACCTCAGGGAACTGCTTGAAAGAGTCCAGCACAGAGCCACAAAAATGATTAAGGGAGTGGAACATCTTCCTTACAAGGAGAAACTGAGGGAGCTGCGGGTCTTCAGCTGGGAGAGGAGGAGACTGAAGGGTGACCTCATTCATGTTTACAAAGATGTAAGGGGTAAACGCCAAGAGGATGAAGCCAGGCTCTGCTTGGTGATACCCAATGACAGGACAAGGGGCAATGGTGGAAGCTGAAGTGTAGGAAATTCCATAGAAACATGAGGAAAAATTTTTTCACTGTGAGGGTGACACAATATTGGAACAGGCTTCCCAGGGGGGTTGTGGAGTCTCCCTCACTGGAGATATTCAAAACCTGCTTGGATGAGTTCCTGTGTGATCTGTGATCCTGCTCTGGCAGAGGGATTGGAATGGATGATCTTTTGAGGTCCCTTCCAGCCGTTAACATTCTGTGATTCTTTGATATATATGTAATACATATATATATACATACATATATATATATATGAAGTATAAACCATTCGGGACCTTCTTCCTAATTAACAAAATGTGTTTTAACAAAACTTGTAACATTTATATTGATGATGCCAGGAGAAGAAATGTAAACAACCTTTCCCACAGAGCTGTACAATAACCTTCAAGAGTTGCCATCCTTCTTGTGGCAGTTTTATATTATTTCTTCCTTTTAGATACCTTTCTTTCAATATCTTAGTTAATGTGTTTTAAACAACAAGCTGCATGCTGACTCTCAGTAGTTTATTTCAAATACAAAGCCACATGCTGTAGGTGTTTTATTTTGTAAATCATGTTTGTTGTTTTTCTGGAATTAAACAAAATAATGCCTTAAACGTACTGGTGAGGGAAGAACTTACAGACTAGTGTGTCTGAAGGCTTGTTTATTTTCCAGCTCCATCAGGTGGGCTAACAAAATTTGCTACTTTGCCCCTACAAACTGTGACACACTGCAGAATATCAGGTTTGTATTGAAGACACAATGACAAACAACACAAGCTGAACATTGATTAGACAGAAAGAGTACTTCTGGTTTTCTTTTCTTCCTTCAGAACTGTGGCAGCTAATGCAAGACTTCAGACAAACAAACAAACCATCAATGTCATCACAGGCATTTTCACATTTTCATACAAACTCACATCCTGCTAAATCCAGTTTATCACAGAATCATAGAATCAGTCAGGGTTGGAAGGCACCACAATGATCATCCAGTTCCAACCCCCCTGCCATGGCCAGGGACACCTCACACTACAGCAGGCTGGCCAGAGCCTCATCCAGCCTGGCTGCAAACACCTCCAGGGATGGGGCCTCAACCACCTCCCTGGACAACCCATTCCAGGCTCTCACCACTCTCATGGGGAAGAACTTCTTCCTCACATCCAGCCTGAATCTCCCCACTTCCAGCTTTATTCCATTCCCCCCAGTCCTATCACTACCTGATAGCCTAAAAAGTCCCTCCCCAGCTTTCTTGTAGCTCCCTTCAGATACTGGAAGGCCACAAGAAGGTCACCTTGGAGCCTTCTCTTCTCCAGACTGAACAGCCCCAACTCTTTCAGTCTCTCCTCACAGGAGAGGTGCTCCAGCCCTCTGATCATCGTGGTGGCCCTTCTCTGGACACCTTCCAGCATGTCCATATCCCTTGTGTAACAGGGGCTCCAGAACTGGACACAGTACTCCAGGTGTGGTCTCACCAGAGTGGAGCAGAGGGGGAGAATCACCTCCCTTGACCTGCTGGCCACACTTCTCCTGATGCAGCCCAGGCTCTGCTTGGCTTTCTGGGCTGCAAGTGCACATTGACAGCTCCTGTTGAGCTTCTCATCCACCAGCACCCCCAAGTCCCTCTCCTCAGGGCTGCTTTCCAGCCAGTCACAGCCCAGCCTGGATTTGTGCTTGGGATTGCCTCGACCCAGATGCAGGGCCCTGCACTTGGTCTTGTTGAACCTCCTGAGGTTGGCTTGTGCCCACCTCTCCAGCCTGTCAAGGTCCCTCTGGATGGCATCTCTTCCCTCCAGCCTGCCTGCTGCACCACACAGCTTGGTGTCATCAGAAAACTTGGTGATGTATCATTCTGTCCTGCCACAGCTTGTCTCTCATTATCCATGCCCATTTTTACTTTTTACTGTGTTCTTTCGCAAGGATATTAATATTTATTTATTTATTTATTTATTTATTTGCTCCAATTTCAAGCATCTTTTCTTCCTGCTTCTGCAAAAAAATGATATTTCCTTCGGAAACTGCAGCTTAAATGCCACCAGTGGCATGTCCCTCCTGGGAACAGAACACTACTAGGCGATGCTTAGATACCTGCTTTATTCCCTGTGGTAAGGATCTAAGGAGCAGAAGTCCTATGATAATTCTACTATTTTTAAACTAACAGAAGTAAGAGAAACACCAGCCCAAAGCAGATTTTCTGAAGGTTGTATATAACAAAGTGTGGTCTCTTGCTTCAGTTAAGCCCTATTTTACTTCAAGCAGTCCCATTCTAAGCTAAAGGAGTTCTGTACAAAGTAAAGTGTACCTCTGCTGAGAAGTATACAAGAACAAAATCCTGACAGAAAATACTGTTATATAACCCCTGACATGATTCCTCACATACTCTTTACCTTTATAAATCTGAAGCTACAGCTTTCCTGCACCTAGAATCTGTCAGATCAGTTCTTCCACCTTTCCTAGATATGTCCTGAGGCGTTTGGCAGTGCTGTGGTGAAATTCTCATCGCTAGAAGCAGAATTCCTTTCCTGCCTGCCTCTACACTTCCCACTTTATAAAGAAAAAAAACAAAAAGGAAAGAGAGAGAAAGAAATAATGAACAGTCAATGCAAATAAACTTGAGCAGGTTCTACACTAGTCAAGGGATCTACAACTTTTTGTTATTCAGTGATAATCAGGGAGGAGAGAAATAGCTCATTGATTTTAATCTGCCGTATCAGTCATGCTCTTAACTCTTTTTGTAGCAACAGCACTAATGAAAAGCAATAATTAAAAAAAAAACCCACAACAATAAAAAAACACAACAAAAGGAAAGATTAAGGAAAAAAGAGAGAGATAAAGGAAAAAAGAGAGAGATAAAGGAAGAAAGAGAGAGATAAAGAAAAAGGCTTTTTTATCATCTCTTACAGATCCTTGTGGGATGCAGGAAAAAGTACAACATAGTATTTGTGAACTTATCATTGCCTGTATGGAATAATACTGCCTCTCCATATATTCAGAAGTATAGAAAGCAAACCTGTAAATATTCTACCAAGAGATGGCCAAAATACCCCAAACTGATAAAGACACACAAAACTTCTATAAACTCACAAATACTAACTATTAACTTATTTCTGAGATAAACCCCCAAATTCACTTTAAATACATGCATTTAAAGTTTTGTTTACACTAGGATTTATAAACTACAAGCAGGTAATCAGCTGAGGTTACCAACAGCCCTTTTGTGGTACCCCAGAATGCATTATTTATTGCTGCTGGGGGAAAGCACATAAATATGTAAGAGGAGGATAGATATGAATGCAAAAATAAGCTTGCATATCATTAACTTCCTCATCCCCAGTCCTACTTCTCGTCTCATCAAGTGGCAAATTTGCCTAGCCTTTGTGCAATCTTACAGGGTTTTCTCTACTTTAGGGACTGAGAAATATGCATGCCTAACTTCCAAGCCAACAGACCATGTCTAACTTGTCAGCTTCAGAAACTGGAGAGAAGCCACAGCATCCTAATGGGAAATTGTTTCTCATCTATATCATAACAGAGAGACAGAAGGTAGCAGCTACTTGGTAGAAGAACATGAACTTTGGGGGCTAAAGTCCCTAAAAGACTGCACTGCACTGAATCATCCTTCTGAATTTGAGCTATGTTTCTACTTTTGCAGTCATTATTTCACTGTGGTTGCTAACTGCAAATTTTCCTGTTTTCTACACACAGACACCAGTCCATCATTTTCTTCTTTGCTTCAGCTGTTTTGTACCTCAGTGAGTCCGGATTTTCATCACCTTCTCAGGTTTCATAGAAAGTTAGAGCTGAAACTGTGATTTGCCTACCTGCAAAGGTTTGAGAACTGTTAATTCTGCACAAAATTCTACAACAAATAAAAACTTTACTTTCTGTATTTCATTGAAACATTATTAAAGCCCCCAAATCCCCAATAGTGTTTGAAACCCCAGGTTCGCACAGACCTTCAGATAAACTCCTTATAAAAGTCCTTGAAACCTCTATGTATAATTTTAGCAAATGTGGGGACAGAACAGCAAATGTGGTTTAAGTTATGGGATGTGCAGTTACTTGAGACTTTAATACACAAATTGAAGCCAGGTTTATCTTCTTTTCCATGTTGTGAAGGGATCTGCAAAGACATCTGCCTGGAAAAGCAGACCTTAATATGTGGGTGGTAGGTGTTATCTAGTGCATGATATGCCACATTCACCTCTCTCTCTCTCTTGGAAGGGCCTAAGGAGGTATCTTTCTCCCACAGTAATGCTGAGCATATATTTAGCTTTATATAGTAATGCTTAAGATTCTGTTACCAAAGGACTTGAATGATGATAATCTTTTTCCTGTCTGAAAATCATAGAGTTGTTTCAGTTGGAAAAGACCTTCAAGATTATCAGCCCAACCATTACCTAACTACCAAGCCTGCTGTTGAACCATGTCCCTCAGAATAAGCTAAATAAATAGTTCCTGCTGACTGACAATAAGGATTACAGGATATCACTTGGCCTTGAAAACCAGTGCAGAAAAGTGGAAAAAGCATGATGGAAATCCGAAAAGCTACAGCCATCTGCTGTAAAAATTATTCACAAGAAAGACTGGAGCTGTTGCAATTACTTTCTTTCCATTCCTGTTTAACCAATACTTCTCATTTTAAAGGTCAACCTGGATTGCTTGTTAAATGCCATGTTAGGAACCCCCACGTCCTTGATTGCAGCTGGCTGCTGGAAGAGTCATGTAATAGTGAGAGCAAACCAGGAAATCACAACACCTCAGTTTTATCATCCCATGAAATGGATGGTGGAGTTGTAGATTGCAAGGAGCTGTTTTTTCTTTCAGGTGAGGATATATAACCACTAAGGTCAGGTGGAGATACTTCTCTTACCCAACATGCAATATGGTCTGGTGCCATCATATTTTGTGAGCAAACACACCACACCCAGGGTTGGGGATTGATTTAAATGGCTGTGATTTCTCTGAGCAATTTCCAATTTTATTCTCATATGGATCTTCTTGTGAGTCCCTCACTACAACTGAGGAGACAGACTTCCAAATACCTCTCAAATCAGTGTGTTCACATCACTAGCCTGTAACAATGACCCTGGGGCAAGAAATAATAAGCTGGTCTGTTGCTTTCATTTTGTGTCACACAGAAAATCAAGCTGTGAAAGTCTCTTGCTGGTGATGATGAGCTTTATTTCCCCCTCCCCACCCAATCTATTTGCACGGGGAAATATTGAGGTGCTGACACCCTGCTATTAAAAAAGCAGAATGATGGTGTCAGAATGATTTATTTCTAATAGGTTTTTGACAGCTTCCTCTATGTTAAGACAGCTCTCACATGAGAGAACATGACAGTCATTTTGGCATATCCCTTATAATGTATGTTATTAATAGAACTTCAGTTTATTGATTTCCTAGATAGATAATCATTCCTGAGTGGCTGTACAATGCTGTCTGAGGCAAATGGTAGATGGCACTAAGAATTACTGGGCAAGCTATATCCAATCAAAGGATGTGGCATAAAAGAGTTCTGGTTGATGATATAAATGTTTCAAGAAGCTAAAGCTGTCAAACTGAAAATATCATGTGATTAATTACTCTATTATGTTTGTATTAGAGAGAAAATAGAAAACTTGTGGAGGAAAGGGGAGGGGAAAAAAAAAGTCAACATAGTGCAAAGCCATTCCCATTATCTGCCATCTTTGCATGAGTCATGACTTATATTAAGTAAAAAAAAAAGAAAAAAAAAAAGGGAGAAAAAAAAAGGTTGCATTAAATCTGGGTGCAAAGACAGAATTTAAACTCTTAAAAGCACTGTTCCCAGTATCCAGCTGTTGGAAATATGCATCAGTTGTAGAAATGTATGACCTGACTTCTTATCTTTGACTTTTTTCCATCCATGTTTTTTACCCCAAGCTGATTGCTGAAGGATGGACTTTGGGATTGTTCAGTTTGGAGAAGAGAAGGCTCCGAGGAGACTTTATTGTGGACTTCCAATATCTGAAGGAGGCCTACAAAGAAAGCTGGGGAGGGACTTTTTAGGGTGTCAGATAGTGACAGGACTAGGGGGAACGGATCCAAGATAGAGGAGGGTAAATTTAGAAGAGATGTTAGAAAGAAGTTCTTCACCATAAAAGTGGTGAGACACTGGAAGAGGTTGCCCAGGGAAGTGGTGGAAGCCTCATCCCTGGAGGTTTTTAAGGCCAGGCTGGATGTGGCTCTGGGCAACCTGATCTAGTGGAAGGTGTCCCGGCCCATAGCAGTGGGGTTGGCACTAGATGATCGTTGATGTCCCTTCTAATCCTGACAGTTCTGTGATGCTGTGTGAGTTCCATTGTATGCATACCCTCCTCTCGTTGCAGAAGCTCACCCTTGTCTTTGAACAGTGTGCAA
Source organism: Indicator indicator (assembly GCF_027791375.1). NCBI lineage: Eukaryota > Metazoa > Chordata > Aves > Piciformes > Indicatoridae > Indicator > Indicator indicator. Next base: position 80,728,483 of record NC_072053.1, read on the forward strand.
AATACAAAACCTACTTTATTTGGTAGGTGGCAGGAAAAGCAAGATTGATAAAAGCAAGTACTCCTTGAAAGCAAAGAGTTTGAGATCATTATTACTGATTTATATTGATAATAATTGTGTGGTGAAGAGCATCTCAATCCTTATGTAAAGTGGATTTCTATAGGAGCAAGCTGGCATTCCAGAAAGGGCAAAATTATCCAGATTAATACATGGAAGAAGCATTGAGCATTAAGGTGCTGACCAGATGACATGCTTATTTTTGTAGCACAGGCAGAGAAAGGAGGAATGCAAATAGCCTTGGAGGCTAGATGGATTTTGAGTCCAGCTTTTTCCCTTGAGTGCATCATATCTTTTTTGTTTGGTTGGTTGGGTTTTTTTTGCTTGTTTGTTTTCTAAAAGACAGAACTATGAAATACAATTAGTTTTGACCTGTTGAAAAAGACTTTTGATTGACAAAAAGCACACTAAAATTCAGGAAACATAGTTGAAGGAACCTGTTTTCTAATTTGTATTTCTAACCTTTGAATATTAGTTGAAGGCCAAGGTAGCGTCATTGGAAGTTGTTATCATCTGAGAGTAAAAAAACCAAATTGCTGATGCCAAGCCAGCTCCTCCACAAATATCTGATGCACAAAAAGTAATATCAGGAGGACTGTCTCCTTAGCTGACATATACCAGCCCAACTTTATTTTCAAGTCAGTGGAGCTGTGCTGATTAACAGCAGCTGTAGATCTGGCAGAGGCACTTGAAAGATGAGAAGTGAACTAAACTCTAGCTCCCAGAATAATTTATTCATTCAGGGAGAATTTTGTGTTACTGCTGTTCTCTAAGTGGTGGTTGGATAAAGTCAGCAGGTCTGTGATTCAGTTTGACCAGGACTGTGTGGCATGGAAGGTACCTATGGGCAAGGTGCCCACCACTGCCTCTGACAAAAGACTACTCTTACTGTGCCAGTGAAGGATGTAGCCCAATTCTATTAAAATTAATAGAAGTTAGTTTAAAAAAAAAAAAAAGTAGAAATTAATAAAAATAAAGGTAGAAATTAGTTTCCTGGCTGAATGAAATAAAAGGCTAGTATAGAGGAAAGATAATAGTGGTTAAAAATAGCTGATTTGGTCCCAGCTTTTCCAAACAGTTTCAAGATCTTTTTTCCTCCAATTAGGCAAATGTGGGCACGGGTTTTCTATAGAGGATTAAAAAAAAAAATGTGGGTTCATATTTTCTGTAGTATCGTCCCCAAAGACTGCAACATGCCAGTCAGCTATTCAGGGAATAAGCAGTCTTGTGTTTAAAAATCAGTCACCTGTTCAGTCATTGCTGGTTTTCCTTTGGAGTCTTTAGCATGCAAACATCCCACTACACATCAAGTTTAAATGTGGAAACTGAATTCATGCTGTTTGCAGAGTCTTATGTCAGTATCACATAGCCCCCTGTGGGATAGGACTCACAGATAGAGGTAATCTTAGGTTACAGCACCTTTTCACAGTTAGATAAAGCTTTGGAGTGGCTCTAAACCTTTTCTTCTGCTTTCTATTTATCCCAGGTGTACTTGTATTTCTGTTATACACAGCATTTCACTCCACTAAGTTCCTAATAAATTTCCATCTCTAGCTGTGAGAGAAATGAGTCTACCATAATTCTAAGGGTCCCTGAGATACATTTCACTGCATAATCAAAATGAATGTGATCCAAACTATAGTATAATCTTTTCTTAAGAGAAATACACTAGAGTTAATCATACCCTGTAGAAATACCACCATACCCTAATCAATCTGTGTGTTTTTGTTGTGTTTTTTATTTTTTTTTAACTGAATCTGCTAGATGTGTTCATCTTTTTAGCTTCAGTGAATCTACCCAGATAAATTACCTGATATCCTCCCAATTAGATGTGCAAGGGAAACAGCACTGGGCCCAAATGTGATATTCTAGCTCCCTGCCTAAGATGATTTTATACTTGCTTTGAAAAGAGGTAATGACTTCAGTGCTGAATAATCACCTGTGACTTAGAGACTGCATACATTAGCAGTTATTCACCAGCTGAGTGTATCTACAGTTTCTCTATCCTAGTGATACTTAAAAAGGTGTTAAATTTAGCAATTTAATCTAGACTATGTTTTCTAGTTACACTAATGGAACATAAATGAAAATGAGTTCCTGTATTTCCACCATAAAGTACTGAAAGCCCTGGAGCAAACACTGAAAATGCAAGAAATTTTGGGATTTCTGTAAAACACTCTTGCATCTACATTTTCCCAAATAACATCTGCACTCTTGAAGAGTGTTGGGGTATGATGGTGTAGCATCAACTCTTTTTCACCCCTTCTGCAACTAAAGGCCCACCAAATCATTCACAATACTTGGGGCTCCTGGAGGATGCCTGCAATCAATAGGCTCAAAAGGGTGACCAAGAGCTCTGCCTAAAGGATGTGAAATTGCACAATACAAAGGAAAGCAAGTATATGTAGCTGGTTGATATTTAGAGTTCACAAAAAACCCAAACAAACAAACAAAAAAATCCAAACAACAACAAACAAACAACCAAAAACACCTAGAAGAGATTCAGAACTTGACCACAGCCTTGGGGTAAAGAGTATTTCTTAGCTCTGATCCAGGAATATTTCCCTCTTTACTGACTGTGAAGATATGAAATTCCTGGATTGATTTTCTTTCATGGGTATTTACTGATCATGATAATCACACCTTTAACACAGCAATTAATTCTTCCCATTGTCACCTGTGAAAATGGGGTCTGAGCAGCAGCCCACACTTTAAGTAAAATTAGTTCTCATGACAGATGTGGGGAAATCATAATTTAGGCATCTAGAAACTCCTTCAGGATCATTAGCCTACATCTTTAGTTTGATGGATACCTTAAAAGAAGAGCATCATGTGCTTTTGACCTTTTGAGCTGATTTTACCACTATGGAATTGTAAGGCAAATAAACAGGTGTGCAAATCAAATTCCAAGGGGTATATAGCAAGCATCCTGGATGTCAATTTTGAATGTGTATCAGAGGAATCTTTTGTGGAGAACTAGTCCAAACCACGAGAAGAAGCCTATTGGGATGTGCAATTTTAAAATGCCATAGGTGTGTTGGGAAAAGTGAGAATCATTTTTACTTGACAAGTGGGAAAGGTATGCACAGACTGAATAACAAATTTTGTGTTAGGTCTCTCATCTCTTCCCATCCTGCTGATTTGACTGGTACACTGCCCCAGTGCTGCCAGTTGTACTCAATCAATGCAATGAAAGAATTTGTTCCAAAGTCTGTGAACAAGAGAACAAGTATTTTAGGAACTAGTGAGTGCATTGTTCAGAAAGATAGACCAAAGAACACACACCCAGGAGGTTTTCTAGCGGACTTGGGACCCCATCAAGTTTACTCAGGCTGAATGTGAAAGCAATGTGAAAGAATTAACTTTGCAAAGCTAACAAGTTAATCACATAATAATATTATATCACAAAATTACTTAAATGTGCAATATTTCTCTCCTCCAAAATTCCTTTTGTACATGAATCTTCCTTTCTCCAAAGGAATCACAAAAGCCAAGCTGTTGATTGATTTGCAAAGATCTTATTTCATTGCTGTTTTCAGGAACAGTGGAATTCCTTTCCCTGAGGCACTTACAAAGAGATTCTCAAAATTATACAGCACATTACAAAACTTGTTGCTTTTACAGCAGGTGTCTGTTTCACTTGACTCTCACTGATGTTCCAAGGAAAATATCACAACTGAAATAAAAAGAATCTATTTGCAGTAGATTCACTCTTCTGGAGTATTTGAAATATGTTATTTGAACACTTAGCTATCACAGGCCATACTTAGGAAAAACTGTTATTTCATAATGCCTATCATTCCTGGGGGTTTTGCCCTTTTTTTTTTTTTTTAATATCAGTGATATAGACAGAGAGATTGAATGCACCCTGAGCAAGTTTGCAGGTGATGCCAAGAAGACTGGATACCAAGACTCTGGAGACTTTCAAAACCCAGCTGGATATAGTAATAGGATGGGTGGCAATGGCTTCAAACTAGAGAAGAGCAGATTAAACTGGATGTTAGGAACAAGTTCTACACCACGAGGGTGGTGGAACACTGGAACAGGTTGCCCAGAGGGGTAGTTGCAGCCCCATCTGCACAGGAATGCATCCAGGTGGGTTTGGAAAGTCTCCAGAGAAGGAGACTCCACAACCCCCTTGAGAAGCCTGTTCCAGTGCTCTGTCATCCTCACTGTAAAGAAGTCTCTCCTCATGTTGAGCTGAAATCTTCTATGTTCAAGTTTGAACCCATTGTTCCTTGTCTTATTACTGTGCACCACCAAAAAGAGCCTGGCCCCCTCCCCTTGACACCCACCCCTCAGATATTTACAGACATTGATCAGATCCCCTCTCAGTCTTCTCTTCTCCAGACTAAACAGCCCCAGGGCTCTCAGTCTCCCTTCATAGGGGAGATGCTCAAGTCCCCTGATTATCCTTGTGACTCTCTGTTGGACTCCCTCCAGCATGACCAATGGACCACTTTTCCTGTGCTTACATATTTTAGTTCCTATGTATTGCATAGAAAAGCAAGAGCTATAGCAGTAGCATTTTTTACAAGCATTTTAAATTCAGATGTTAGTTATATTAAACAATCACATGAAGAACAGCCATCATGTCTGAATGTTTGTGGCACACAACCATGGAAGCAGACAGGTGTCATTACCATGCACCACTATAGGTTAGTGTTTGACCTGCTGGAGAGTAGCTCTGCAGAGAAGAGCCTTGGAGTCCTAACTGATAATGTGTTATCTGTGGGACAGCAATGTGCACTGGTGGCCAAGAAGGCAAACAGTGCACCTGGGTGCATTAAGAAAAGTGTGTCCATCATGTTGGGGGAGGTTCTCCTTCCCCTCTACTCAGCCCTAGTTAGACCACATCTGGCATACTGTGTCCAATTCTGGGCTCCCCAGCTCATGAGGGACAGGGAACTACAGGAGTGAGTTCAATGGAGGGATACAAGGATGATTAAGGGACTGGAGCATCTGTCTTTTGAGGAAAGACTGAGAGACCTGGGGCTGTTTAGTCTGGAGAAGAGAAGGCTGAGTGGGAACCTTGTCAACAGCTACACATATCTGAAGGGTGGCTGTCAGGAGGATGGAACCAGGCTCTTTTCAGTAACACCCAGTGATACGATGAGGGACACTGGACACAAACTCAATCACAGGAAAGTCCATCTCAGCGTGAGACAAAACTTCCTTACTGTGGGGGTGCAGAAGCCCTGGAAGAGGCTGCCCAGAGAGTTTGTTAAATTTCCTTCTCTGGAGAACTTCAAAATTCACCTGGATGTGTTCCTCTGTGATCTGTCCCTAAGTGGTTCTGCTTTGCAGGGAGGTTGGACTCCATGATCTCTGGAAGTCCCTTTCTACCCCTAGCATTCTATGATTCTATGATTTTTGTACAGCAAAGACAGGTGAAAGGTAATAATACATTAATGGGTACATCATTTTCAGTACAGTCACAAATTTACCTACAAATAATAAGTAAAAAAAAAAACAACCCTGATACTTGAGATGTGTCTGCACACAATGTACAAAAAGAAAATCCAGGCCACAAGGTGACTTCCCTATTTCAAAATACAGGAGCAGGACATATGGTTGAAATCTCCAGGTTAGAAGTAAATAGAGAGAAGCATTCCTACTCACTGTAGGAATATGTTCCTATGCCTGTTTCACATGATCACTGAGATGTGTTCCTGTACAACAGGGGACATTCTTCATTATTTGTGCCACCTGCTTTTTCCAAGACATGTCTCAGCAACTCAGTCTATATAGGACTGAATTTATCAAGCCAGCTCTGCTTCGTGACTCAGAGGTGCTCAAACAACATGTGCACCACTTCAGATGAACAAGGTAATTTTACAACCAGATGGTTGTAAAAATTTAATTTGTTAAAGTTTAATTTTTTAAAATTAAAAATTTAGTAAAAATTTAATTTTACTAAATTAGTAAAATTTAGTAAAAATTTAATTTTATTAGCCCCATGGAAAATCCCTTAAGGAAGAAGAAAAATAAATATTTTTAAATTGTTGTTGTGTTTTGTTTTGTTTTTTAATTCCCTAACAAGCTCCTATAGTTACTATATATTTTTAGAGAAGAATACTTTAATTAAATGCTCTATTTCCTCTAACTTGCATTATGATGCATGATATAATGATTGCCACACAAACACCAGAGCCTCAGTCTGAAAGACTTGATTCACACCCTGTAGTTATCAATAAAGTTCTTAAATTTTAGCATCTGCATTCAAAATCCCCTGACTTCTAACAGGGATTGTATCTCAGTCCTCTGCTATGACACAAATAATTGCTGGCATTTACTCTCACAATTAACCAAGGAGTGATTCAATTCTCCTGTAGGCTGTGTAGTCTGTAGAGCAAGGATTATGTACCTTTACAGAGCCTTAATTCAGAGAAACCGCCTTGGGTCTTACATTTAACTGCTGCTTAGACAGAAACCTTGCAATCATCCCTATTACTGCAAGAGATGATGCGTTTAATTTATCTTTGAAAAACTGACACAGCAAGTTGTCTGCCAGAGGACTAATTGGTCAGTTCCCAGAGGTGTGATGTCATTGTAATTAGCAAGACATGGTTGATTGAGTCCCATGATTGGAGTGCAGGGATAGAGGGTTACAGATTGTTAAGGAGGGATGAACAAGACAGAACAGGCGGAGGATTTGCACTGTATACGAAGGTGAGGTTTGACTACACAGCCATTACAATCGGTGAGGATGTGTTTGAGAGTCTGTGCATGAGGAAGAGGGGGATGAAAAACAAAGAACATGTCACAGTGATGGTCTACTACAAATGGCCTGGCCAGGATTGTAGCACTGATGAGTTATTTTATAGGCAATAAGGAGAAAACTCTGGATCAGTAGAGGTTTGTCTTTATGGGAGATTTCAGCTTCCCAGACACCAGCTGGGAATGCTATACAGCTGTGACAAGCAAGTCTGGGAAAATCTTGAACTCTGTGGGAGATAGCTTCTTGTCACAAGTAGTGAGTCAATGAGGAAAGATACCCTCCTTGCTGTTTGGGAATAGAGAAGAACTAGTGGAAGGAGTGGTGGTAGAGGTCTATCCTGTCCACAGTGATCAGGAAAAGGCTAAGTTTAAAATTTTCAGTGTAATAAGAAAAGAGGTCAGCAGAGTTGCTATCATGGATATCAAGAGAGAAGACTTTATGCTACACAGGGAACTACTTAGCAGTGTTCCCTGGGAGCTGGTCTGTGAGGACTTGGGAGTCCATGAGTGCTGGTTAGTTTTTAAGAACCACTTTTTAAAAGCACTGAAGCAGGCAATTCCACTCTGCTCTTGTAACTCATGCAAGTGGGGCAGAAGACCAGCTTGGAGGAACCTGGAGAACTCCTCATGGAGCGCAAGAGGAAAAACAACTGGATTATTTCTGGAGGCAAGGTCAGACTTTGGAAGAGGATTACAGAGCTATGTTTGACATATTCAGGGAGAAGACATGAAAAAGCAAAGTCTTGAAACTGGCCAGTGTTGTGTCAGATAGCAAGAAAGAGGGGTTCACAGAATCACAGAATTGTCAGGGTTGGAAGGGACCTCAAGGATCATCCAGTTCCACTAGATCCACTAGATGTGCCCAGAGCCACATCCAGCCTGACCTTAAAAGCTTCCAGGGATGAGGCTTGTACCACCTCCCTGGGCAACCTGTTCCTGTGTCTCACAACCGTCATGGTGAAGAACTTCTTCCTAACATCCAATCTAAGTCTCCCTTCCTCTAGCTTGGATCTATTCTCCCTAGTTCTATCGCTACCTGATACCCTAAAAAGTCCCTCACCAGCTTTCTTTTTGGCCCCCTTCAGATGCTGGAAGGCCACAATAAGATCATGCCTGCAAGAAGCCTTCCACCACCATGCTGTTCAGGTATAACAGCAAGAGGAGGTCTACAGAAAATATTAGACAGATACTTGTTGAAGATGATCACACGACAAATAGGGATGAAGTCAAAATGGAGACCTTCAATTTATATTTTTGTTTTCCTCAGTGTTTCATAGTACTGATAGATCTTGGGCTGCCTGGTACTTGGAGCTGGAGGACAGTGAATAGGAGAAAAGTAACATTCTATTTGTGAATGCTGAAATTGTAAGGGGCAAGTCATATCAGCTGAATGTTCATAAGTCCATGGGGTCTGAGGGGATTCATCCTAGAGTACTGAAGGAGCTAGTGTATATTGTGGTAGGACCACTTTCACTCATCTACCAAAGCTCCTGGGAGTCTCAGGAGGTTCCTGATGACTAGAAGCTAGTGAACTATGGATGAAAGGAAGGTGGTGGGTGTAGTCTTCTGGGTTTTGGTAAGGCTTTTGATGATGTTACTCACAGCATCGTTCCGGATAAGGCATCCAGCTATGGGATGAGCAGGTTCACAGTGCACTGGGTGAAGAACTGTCTGAAGGGCAGAGCTCAAATGGTTGTAGTGAAGGAGACTGCATGTGGCTTTTGACCAATCAGTAATGTTCCTCAAGGCTCACCTCTAGGGCAAGTTCAGTTCAATAGAATCACAGAATCAACCAGGTTGGAAAAGACCTGAGAGATCATCAAGTCCAACCTAAGGTAATTTACCTTACCTAACACCTCCTGACAACTAAACCATGGCTCCAAGTGCCACATCCAATCATCTTTTTTTGAACACCTCCAGGGACAGTGACTCCACCACCTCCCTGGGCAGCACATTCTATGGCCAATCACTCTTTCTGTGAAGAACTTTCTCCTCACCTCGAGCCTAAACCTCCCTTGGTGCTGCCTGAGACTGTGTCCTCTTGTTCTGGTGCTGGTTGCCTGGGAGAAGAGACCAACCCCACCTGGCTACAACCTCCCTTCAGGTAGTTGTAGACAGCAATGAGGTCTCCCCTGAGCCTTCTCTTCTCCAGGCTAAACAGCCCCAGCTCCCTCAGCCTCTCCTCACAGGGCTGTGCTCCAGACCCCTCACCAGCCTTGTTGCCCTCCTCTGGACACAGTCAGGAATCTCAGTGTCCTGCATTGCTTTACTGTGTATTTCCCAGTATTCCACTGACTTCTGGATAAAGGGATACCAGTGGCCCCTGTCTCCTCACCTCCAGTATGATTGCAGAAGAGTCCCATACTCTTGATACATGGTGGAAGTGAAGACTCAGACATTTCTTAACAGATTTTATGATTCCCCTCAGGAACCACTCTGAGCATAACATTAAACATAATATCTACACAGTCTTTAAAGATCGTTTGCAGCCACAGTCTTGAATACGGTTCAACTAGGCTTCTTATGAGCTTGGCACAAGCCTGGAATTCACAAAGAATGAAGAACTTATTTAAAAGCCACTGGATTCATTACCAACCCATCCATTGAAACATTAAGAATATGTTGCCTCTTTCAGCATACAAGTGCATAATGTTATCTTCACCATCTTTCTGGTCTGGTGAGGAATTACTCATCACCTGGATTTCAAAAGTTGTTGAAAATGTTTTCTTGTGTCATTGATCTGTATATGACCACAGCTGAAGAGTGAAACACCACATATTATACCTTGCTGCATTTCTGGGCATTGCAGCCACCCAAGAGGAAGCCACCTGAAGGAAAAGATTGTATGACACTCGTTCAGTAAATTACTTGGGGGACAAGCAAACTGTAGCTCCCCAAGAGAACATTCAGATGACAGCAGAATCAATACTTTGAACAAACATAAGTGATTTCTCCCAGTAATATTGAAACCACAGGTGGGATTAATTTCTGCTTCCAGCAACATCTCTATTTTGAAAAGAAATTCTTTCCTTTTCTCTCTCTCTCTTGTGCTCCAGTTTCTTCTGCTCTTGTGAATTCTGTCTAGGCTGTGCAACTCAAGGGGTACATACTAAATAAATTGGCCCAGAATACAGAAAATTAAGGTTTCTAGTTCTGTCAAACTATTTTATGTTTCCTGAGGGAGAAGGGATGGAAGAGTTAACTGTACCCTCAATTTTTGTGGTTTAACTCCAGCCAGCAACTAAGACCCACACAGACACTCACTCATTCCCCCTCACAGAGAGGGTCAGGCAGAGAATTGGTAAGGTGGCCTGGATCAGGTACAGTGTGGCCAGCAGGAGCAGGGAAGTCATTCTGCCCTGTACTCAGCACTGGTGAGGCCACACCTTGAGTACTGTGTCCAGTTCTGGGCTCCTCAGTTTAAGAAGGACATTGAGACACTTGAACTGTCCAGAGAAGGGCAATGAGGCTGGGGAGGGGTCTGGAACACAAACCCTATGAGGAGAGGCTGAGGGAGCTGGGGGTGTTTAGCCTGGAGAAGAGGAGGCTCAGGGGAGACCTCATTGCTGTCTACAACTACCTGAAGGGAGGTTGTAGCCAGGTGGGGGTTGGTCTCTTCTCCCAGACAACCAGCACCAGAACAAGAGGACACAGTCTTAAGCTGTGCCAGGGGAAGTTTAGGCTTGAGGTGAGGAGAAAGTTCTTCACCGAGAGAGTTGTTAGACATTGGAATGTGCTGCCCAGGGAGGTTGTGGAGTCACCATCCCTGGAGGTGTTCAAGAGGGGACTGGATGTGGCACTTGGTGACATGGCTTAGTAGTCATGAGGTCTTGGGTGACAGGTTGGACTTTGATGATCCTTGAGGTCTTTTCCAACCTTATTGATTCTGTGATTCTGTGAGGAGACTTGTGGGCTGGGATAGTAGGTGAAGCCAGAGTTACACACAGAAGCAAAGCAAAACAAGCAATTTGTTGACTACTTTCCATCAAAAAGCAGGTGTTTGGCCAGCCTGAGGAAAGCAGGGCTCTGTCACATACTATGGTTAGACAAATGGTCACATACCTGGGAAGACAAATGCCATCCCTCAGATCAGCCCCTCCTCCCTTTTATTTCTCCAGGTTTATATGCTGAGCTTGACAACATTTGGTACAGAATATCCCTTTGGTCAGTTGGGGGTCAGCTGTCCTAGATGTGTCCTGTCCCAGCTTCCTGTCACTCCCATCCCACTCACTGGTGGGGTGGTGTGAGGAGCAGAAAAGGGCTTGACTCTGAGTAAGCCCTGTCCATCAGGAGCAAAATCATCTTTGAGTTATCACAAATTCAAAACATATCCCCTGCACTAGCTACCATGAAGAAAATTAGCTCTACCCCCAGGCCAAAACCAGCACAGCACTAAAGGAAAAGAGTCCACAGGGATATTCAAACCCATATCTAAGGCTGAGTGTGTGTTAGCTTTGCTGAATTAATTTATCTTCCTCCCCCTGTGCATTCAACACTACAGCCACTTTCCTGTGAAATAAGGATTATCATTCTTTCTATACATTTGCATTCCTGCATTTAAGTTTTACAGGGCTCAGGATCTTCCAGTATGCATGTGTAAAGCCTTTAGCAAAATGAAGTGTTAATACTTCTTTTTTTTTCCATGATTGATCAGCAATAAATTGCAACACACAATGGCCTATAGCACCTTACAAAACATACGTCCAGGAAGGTAGAACACAAACTGCAATCCACTGCAAGCCAGGAGGAGCAAAAAAAAATATTTCCAGATTTTCCATGTCTGATATAGTGAAAAATAAACCCAATGAATGCTGCAAAAGATAATCTTAAGGGGGGCAGAGGGGGGGGGGGGGGGGGGGGAAAGGTAGGTTTAGGTAATTACCAACCTCATTAGGTCAGAAATGAATTTAATTTTAAAGGTAAACTTTGGCTGTGAATAGCTCCTACCACATGGCTAGTGAGGAAACTCATCATGACCTCTCCAACAAGCTTTATTCATCTTCTAATTCAACCAATATTTGTAGAGTAAAAGCAGAAATAAATTTGAGCCTTTGTTTGCCATTAGGTGAATATCCTTTCCTACATAAATGAGAGACTAAAGTCTATTAAAACACAATACAAGTCACAGGACATTGATAGGCATCCCAGAAAGAACAGTTTGGGTTAGTACCAGCAGGACTACAGACAAAGTACATGCTCTGTGAGTGCAGTGACCCATCTCACCAGAGCACCACCAAGCTCCTTCTTGATATTTCATATGGATGGTTTTACTTTTGCACTGCAAATGTATTTTGTTTTGTTTTATTTTGGGTTTTTGTTTGTTTGTTTGTTTTTCCCTAGTGCTTGATTTCCTTCCCAACCAGTAAGACAGATTTTGGATCAGAATCTCACATACTTCACAGATCAGACAATTTCAAGGTTGGTTTGTGTGTTTGCTTTTTCACTCATCCTCACTCTCAAAACAAACTTCCTTCAGGGGTAAAACCTAGCAATAGAGACACTTCATCCCCTTCATAAGCAATAACCTGTGCTTGGCTTTTGGTTCCTGTTTCATCTTATTTATTAGACCTATTAGATGTGAATCATCACCTGGCAAACAGGTGGTCCTTGCTCTTTTTTGGTTGGTGTTGCTAAAGAGTATGTGCTAAGAAATTTAAGCAATCATATTTATATAGGTGTGTGCTTCTAAGTAGTATGCATCACGTATTAAGCAATTTTAGTGTATATAGAATCCTAGAACTATAGAATCAGAGAATGCTAGGGGATGGAAGGGATCTCTGGAGACTGTCTAGTCCAACCCCACTGCTAACACAGGTACACCTAGAGCAGGTTGCACAGGATCACATCCAGGCGGGTTTTGAATCTCCGAAGAAGGAGATTTTTGAATCTCCAAAGAAGGAGAATCGAAACTCCAGAGAAGGAGACTCCACAGCTTCTCTGGGCAGCCTGATCCAGTGCTGTGGAACCCTCAGAGCAAAGGGTTCTCCTTAAGATCAAATGAAAAGCTGCCTTCAGTGTGACTTCTGACTATGTGAAAGAACATGGAGGACCACAGCCTTTATGTTGGTTTTTATTGGAATTTCTATTCCAGAAAAATCAACAAAATCTGGTGTCCTGACTTGCTGCAACAGTTTCCACCACTTCTTGCAATTCCCCATCTCCACCTGAATGTCTAAAGCCACGGAAATGCATCCCTCTGGAGGACTTCTTCACATATCAAAGGTTATGAAGGCTACTTGCCACACTAGTGCAGCAACAACTGATGACTCTCTGCTTTCACTGCAAGCCAAAGAACCTCATGGCCAGAGGAAGGAACTGTTGCAGGAATCAGAAGAGATAAGTATTATTATGTTTAGAGATAAGTATTATTATGTTTACTTTTATATTTATACTGATATGCAGTTTGCCTATGTGTGTGGTTGAGATAAGAACATTCCATACAACTGATCTAGAAGCAGGTATGCACCAGTGTTAGTAGACACTTTATGAATATACAATACAGAGACTTTTCACCTCTATGTTGCATTGCTTTTGCACAAGTACTGCAAGTGTTTTTTAACCATACAGCACAGGATCTCCAGTCCACCTTCCACCACACCACTGTTTAAGCTACTCCTGTCACCATGAAATAGTTTTTTCCAGTGCAAGTAATAGCAAAAAATCTTCTAACACAGAGGAATATGAAATGCAGTCCACATCTTCATGGTTATTGTATATTGATTCCACTTAGCCATAAGATAAGTAATTATGAATGGGAGACAAAATGTTTTAGATTCATAAATGTCTCTAAATTGCTCAGGGTGTGCTTCTCAGCTTTGTGCATTTACATAACTCTATTGCATCTTGCAATACAAAAGGCAAGAAATGCAGAAATGACACTGAAGACTTTTTATGTGTTTTGAATGTTTTTTTTTTTTTAAGATATGCCAGTGAGAGGTCAGTTTTACAGTTTTATTTGTGGAGGTCTAGTCACTCTTAGTCATTTTATCCCTTAGCTGTGGTGAAGGATGATAACACCTGCACAAATCATATGCTTTTTATGGTGTTTTGTTATATTTTTCTATATGTATTTCCCAGAGTAATATCCATAGCTATTGATCAAAAAGCTGGGAAAAAAGAAATTGTCATGATTTAAAGCAAAACAAAATGGTAAACTAGAAATCTCAAATAAGCTTTAATAACCAGAGATTAATTTCACCCCAGCAGCTTTTATTGTGTTCCTTCCCTTACCACAATTAAATACCACTTAAATCTACACCTTCAGGGTTTAGAGAGAACTGTCTGATGATGACCATTATCAAGCATCTGCTATTTTACCCAGTGCAAAAGGAAACCCCTTCTAGATCTGAGACAGAAGTAGCCTATTTCAGACAAACTACTATGTTTTGCATACAATGATTTTACTGGAACTGCATACAGAAGTTTAAAACCCAAACTTCAGTTTTATTTGAGATCCTCTAAGACTCCTGCTCCCACCCTCAGGTTAAAAGTCTGTTTTCTTTCCTTGAACTGATGTAAAGGGACTTAGAAACATAACAAAGACACCCTGCATGGACTGCTGGAATGAAAGCAATAGTACATATCCATGGGAACCTTTGGGAATTTCTTAGCAAACAAAGACAATACAATCTCTGTGCTATGGGATGAAGATGATGGGGGGAAAAAACTGCTGCAGTTTGCCCATTTTCATGTTTGCCTTTTCCTCTGATTTTTTCTTAATTCTGTCCTCTCCCAGGAAGAAGCAGAAAGAACAAAACGGGAACATCTGTAAAACAAACACAAGAGGAAAGAAGAAAAAAAGAAAAGACAGACATTCAGAATGATGTTCCAGATATAAATTTTTCCCTGAAGAGATTGTCATATGTTGTTAATAAGTGTAATATGCAATGCCAACACGATTTGATAGGTATTTAAGATTAGTTGTTGACTTTTCCTGTGTGTGCAAACTTAAGAACAATAAAAAGCAACTTCTGCAAATTTAATCTTTGAAGCCTTTACCTTGTCAAGAGAATTGCATCCTATCTATCACAGATTTGTCAAAGCAAATGACATATTATATAGGCAAACAGTGCCTTGGAGGAGAGCATACCATCAAGATCTTTGGTGCCTCTGAACATCAATAATGTGCTAGGAGAGGCACTTAAGAGAGATAAATGCATACTAATGGCTAAAAAATTAAAGACCTCCAGGTGATGGTGTGAATTTAAAGGATATATGAAAATTGTTTGTGAAGGAATACCATTAGTGAGGAAACTTTTGCAGCTTGAAAGCAATCTAACAGATATTTTTAAATCTCATAGAGAAAATTAAATATTTGCCCTGGTAGAGCAGTGATAGGACAGCCAGCATTTTGTTTTGTGCCTCAGGGGACTGAGTTACGTGAGTCTCTGCAAACAGCAGTGCTCCAGAAGGAGAAGCACATTGCAGGTGATGAGATGCTTAGCCATCAGGGAGAACAGCATTGATGTCATATTGTTAATGCACTTCTCTTTTATGGAAACCCCAAGGACAGTGGAGATGGCAGCTGCTTAACTGGCCTCAGAAACAATAGATACCAGAGTGACAGGGATGAATGTCTAGGGGGCAAACCCATGACAAATGCAGACAAACAGTGCAGATACTAGCAGTGAACAGCAGACATGCAAAAAATCTGCTGGAGACCTGGCTGGGTTTGTAGTTACGAATTCTATCCTATAACGCCTGCTACTGCAGGTGATGCTACTGCACCACTCTTCCTCCCACCCTCTATTTCTTACCAAGAAGGAAGTGTCTTTTCCTCCTTTAGAATGACATCGTGGTTGCAGCAAGGCACAGCTCAGCATGTGTGAGCACAGACCATTCCCTGAGGGTTGTACAAAAGCATTTGAGCAGCCCTTTTACTGGCATTTTAATCAAATTAAACTAGATTGCTTTTCAGTACCTTAGAGTAGAAGGAATGTAGGAAAAAAAAATCTAGTGCACAGATATCTTGCCAGCTACCCATTTCTCAAGCACAGTATGACTTACTTTTGGTTTACAGCAATCTGCCTCCAAATTTTGCATCTTCATGCTTTCTGGGTTTGATGAACATGCTCACAGTCCTGTGTTGCTTCCTCTAATGGTCTCCTCCACATTCGTCTTTTTCACTAGCAGCAAGAAGCACAAAGATGATTTGCTTCAGGAATTTTATGTTGCTGGTGTTGAGAAAGGAGCTTCAATCAACAGGGACAGTGAAAGAACACTTGTTTTAATCTCTGTTTTAAAGAAAAACAAGAAACTAAAAACAGGGGGAAAAATTTCTCATTACACTGGGCAGTGAAAGTACAGGCTGCCATCTGAGTGACAACAGAAGCAACATAAGCAAAACACAGAGCCCTGATTCAATGCCTTTCAACACTTCATCATCCAAATAAAAACTTTAAGCAAACAAAGCTGAACTAAGAATCTGAACATGTCTTAGAAAATGCACAGACATTTTCATGTTCTGCGGGTGTGAGGGATTCCTTTTTCTTTTTTTTTTTTAGCTTCTCACATCTTTTTTTATCCTAGACCATTGATGAATGAAGAGATTAAAATAACTAAGTTGTATTTTATTTTTTTAACGAATAAGTAATTCAGGAAGAGCAGCAGTATCAACAACAGTTGCTTTATGTGGTAGTAGCAGAAAACTTTGTGCTAGGGTTTGTTTATTGGCTTTTATATTAACAAAAAATTAATAATCTAGAGAAATGACTGATGCAGCAGAAAAAAAAATATATCATCAAAACCATATATTTTTCTACAGTTTCTCAGTAATAAGACAGAGCAGTTAACATAAACTGCCCCAGATCTAGCTGGTGCACATCAGAATTTGCAGTCTTTCCAGGCCAGACTCATTTGTTTGTTTTTTGGAGTGGGGAGGGGAAGAGCCTTTTGAAAGCTGTGTGTGTAGTAGGTTTTTAGCCTCAGATTTACAGGTCAAGGATTGTCTTTGCCGATTTTTTTTTTTTTAAACAGGTTTTTGCTTTTCACATGGCCAGACAAGGAAGAGGACTCATTTCAGAGGTCTGAGCACTATCCTATCAATACCATTAGCCACATTTATTTTCAGGGACAGAAGGAGAGATGTGCTATGATCTTTCTCTGCTCTACTTCTCCTGTATTCCACCCCTAACTTGTACAAAACCCAAATCTTTTGATGCATACTGTTTAACCCAGTGTTGCATACCTGTGTACATGCCTTTTCAAATTGAACAATGAATTTAAATTATGTGTATTTTCTGCAACCACTACCGGCCAAGAATTTTACCCCCCCCAAAAAAGCATTTCAGAACTTTGGAATTCCAATATATCTTATCCTAGAAAATGCAAGCCACATTTCCTGTACATGCAATCCCAAATATTTCCAATTAAAATAAACATTTATCTGAAGATGCAGAACATTATTTCAAACATATATGTCTTTTTTGTATGTTTGGGGTTTTTTTAGTTAGTTTTGGGTTTAGCTTGCTCAATTTTTATTTTTGTTGTTTTTTAGTGGGTATATGTTTGGCCAGTTTGAAAAATCTGTCTTTACATTAAGCCCAAGGATTTTGATTTTCTTTATAATCAGTAAAAGAGCCTTTCAAATAGTGAATATTTCAGAGTATTTACAACAACATTCAGAAATATATGTTTATTTTTTTAATAGCACTTAGCATGGAGATGGCTTTTAGTGTTGAATAGTTATAGGGAGAGAAGACTGAATATTTATTATGGTATTTATACAGCAGTTGAGCTCTGAAGGTCTTGAGCTAGCTGCATTTGCTGTGTTTTGAAAATGCTAAATGAAAAGAAACTTTCACATACTTAATTTCTCCTTTTTTTTCTCTTTTTTTTTCTTTTTTTTTTTTTTTTCCCTCTGGGTACATTACTCAAATAACAATGTATGATGATACACCAAAGAAGCTGTTCAGGAAAATTTAAGTGAAAAGATCCTTTTGCACATTCCAGTGGTAAATAGTAACCACAATTTCTGTCATTTAACAATGCTTTTAAAAAAAAAAAAATCTATTGTGCCCAAGTCTTAGCTCATCACCAGTCTTTGAGAACTCAGTCTTTTCATCTTGCTTGTTAGTTATCTTCAGTACCATTTACAGAGTTCTGTATTACAGGCTCCCTGACAAGTTATTCTTGATATCATTCTCCTTATCTTTTTTTTTGCTCTTCCTACACATTTCACATTAAATCACACCTCCTTTCAGATTCATCAGTTTTCTGTGATAGCCAAAGTGTCCCATTCAGCTTGAAGTAAAAGTCATTCACACTTTTCCTCTTCTGAGAAGTTCCTTCATTTACCTGCTGCCCCTTTTAACTTCATAAGCTTCCAAATGAGTAAGTAGGCAGATTCAGAACTTGTGCTGTGCTGCCTTTATTAAAGAGCACTACTAATAAAATTCAGTATTTTACGCTGCAAATGCTCATAACTTGGAAAGTATAATAGAGCAGTGTCAATAAGGAGGATGTTTAGAGAACAGCAAAACCACAATGAAACTAGATGACAGTTTCTATGAATACAGTCTGTATTGCTCCAAATTTGGGGTCAACACAGAACATCAATCACAGCCTCACAGGATGTTAGGGATTGGAAGGGACATCCAAAGATCATTGAGTCCAACCCCCCTGCCAGAGCAGGACCATAGAATCCAGCACTGGTCACACAAGAATGCATCTAAATGGGTCTTTAAAGTCTCCAGAGAAGGAAACTCCACAACCTCTCTGGGGAGCCTGTTCCAGTGCTCTGCGACCCTCACAGTGAAGAAGTTCCTCCTCATGCTGAGATGGAACCTCCTGTGCTGGAGTTTATATCCATTGCCCCTTGTGCTATCAGAGGGTGCAAGTGAGAAGAGCCTGTCCCCTCCCTCTTGACCCCCAGCCCTCAGATATTTCTGAACATTTATTAAATCCCCTCTCAGTCTTCTCTTCTCCACACTAAACAGCCCCAGGGCTCTCAGCCTCTCCTCATAGTGTACATGCTCCAGTCCCTTATCATCTTCCCAGTCGTCTCTTGGACTCTCTCCAGCAGATCCCTGTCCCTCTTGAACTGGGGAGCCCAGAACTGAATGCAGTATTCCAGGTGTGGCCTCACCAGGGCAGAGTAGAGGGAGGAGAACCTCCCTGGATCTGCTGGTCACACTCTTCTTAGTGCACCCCAGGACCTCATTGGCTTCTTGGCACCAAGGGCACATTGCTGTCCCATGGATAACTTGTTATCCACCAGGACTCCTAGGCCCTTCTCCACAGGGCTGCTCTCCAGCAGATCACCCCCCAGCCTGTACTGGTGCAGTTTATTATTCCTTCCCAGATGCAGGACTCTGCCCTTGTCCTTGTTGAACCTCATTAGGTTCCTCTCTGCCCAGCTCTCAGTCTGTCCAAGTCTCACTGAATGGCCTCACAGCCTTCAGGTGTATCAGTCAAGCCTCCCAGTTTGGTATCTTCAGCAAACTTGCTAAGCAGACATTCCATCCCCTCATCAATGTCACTGATGAAGGTGTTGAACAGACTACTAAGTAGATGTAAACAATTACTAAATTTGTAGTGGTCATACAAAGAAGTATCACAAATCAAGTCTTGAAAGCAGAATGAAGTATGGAGATGGTTTGTTACAGACAAGAAATTACAGGCAGGAATGTTCACCATTGGGGTTACGTGGGTGAAATGAAAAAGTAATGTGAGCAGAATGCTGCTCAGCTGCTGTGCTTCATGACAGTATTTTGGGGAAGGTGGGGAAGAAGAAGAAACTGGAGGAACTCTTCTTCACAGAGAGAGTGATTGCCCATTGGAATGTGCTGCCCAGGGAGGTGGTGGAGTCGCCATCACTGGAGATGTTCAAGAGGAGACTGGATGAGACACTTAGTGCCATGGTCTAGTTGATTGCTTAGGGATGGGTGGTCAGTTGGACTGGATGATCTTGGAGGTCTCTTCTATGATTCTATGATTCTATGGAAAGCAATAATACCAAAGATCTTTCTTCATTTTGAAAACTGCAGAAATACTATGTTTTAGAAGACAATTAATTACTCCAAATTGTGATTTCAACAGGTCCTTGAATGAAAAGCTTTTCTTTTAAAAAAAGTCAAGTGTCTCTACTACAACAGAAATATTGTGTGTTAAACATGAAAAAAGAATTTTCCTGCTAGGCATCAACATAATTTGCTACTAGTTGGTTGAGATGAGGAATTTCTTACAGTGAAATGAAAATACAAGGAAAAATTTGTTGCTATCTAT
The DNA here is from genome assembly GCF_027791375.1 of Indicator indicator. Lineage (NCBI taxonomy): Eukaryota > Metazoa > Chordata > Aves > Piciformes > Indicatoridae > Indicator > Indicator indicator. Next base: position 80,748,484 of record NC_072053.1, read on the forward strand.
ATCAAACTCTTTTTGGAAACAGTTACAAGAGGTGAGTTTAAAAAAAATATTTCTTTGCCTCTGCTTGAGAAAATCACAATGGTTGGAGACATCAATGCAAATATTTATTTAAAGTATACATAATGCCTTTAAATTAAATTTTATTCCTCTACAATGACACTGCCATCATGGGCACAAGAGCAAATAGGGTTTTTCTTTAAGTAATCTTTCCTCCCAGTCTCACTTTTTTGTTTCAGGTCAGGGATATTACAAACATCATCCTCATTGCTCTTGTCAGAGATAAAGTACCAGTGGTATGAACAATCTGTGCTCCATGTCATGGGGGAAATCAATGGAGAGGAAAAACATCACAGCTTTACAGACATAGATCTACCATCAACTCTTCTAGCAACTAGATTTATGAACTTTTGATCCAGTCCTTTGAAAAATGCACAGTACTTTTTTGCTAATCCATGATATCTCTTGAGTGATTGCATTTTCCATCCTCAGGATATTCTGTTCTGTTAAAAAAAAAAATGGGAGGAGAAACAATGCAACTGTATTTGTAGGAAAATGAGATCACGAGAGGGAAAGAAAAGATCTAAGGATGAGTACATTAAAATTTTTTATTCAAAACTTCATGTTAAGTTTAGAACTGAGCATAGTTTTCATTGTTTTTGACAAATTCACATGCACAGAAACAAGAAGAATGCAGTTGAAAAAAGGATGTAAGTGAACTTTGTTTCACATCAGTCAAAAATACTTTTACAAAAATGATGGGTTATCAAGACTTCAGACTTTAAATTTCTTTAATACCATAAAGTGACATATTGAAAGGAATAGAATTTTTAAGTTTTTACAGGAAAAGCACTTACTGTTTAATTTCCTGCATTTTATTCTTTTTTTTTTTTTTAAGGCAATCTAGGGAAAAAAATAAGACAAACTCATTCCATTAGCATTTTGAAAATAGGTGGATTTTTCTGACTTTTGGAGTTTTCTTCGAAAAATAGTTTTTGTTTTTGTTTTTTTTTAAAGAAGAAATTGCTATTTCATTTAAGATGAGCACCACTGACACACTGAATGTAACTGTACATCTGTTTCAGTGAAGAATCACTAACTAGGCTGAGCAAATACAATGGCAAGTTAAAGTCCTTATTGTATCTGATAAAATCAAAGGAGTGAAGCCCCTGCAGTGCCTCTCATGTGTAACAGCTCAACTCCTGGGTTTACCCCATCAGTTCTGATTCTGCTTTCACTCTCATTTTACCAAGGCTTAAACCTACTCCTGAAGCTCTAACCTTCTAGGACTCATAGATCTTATTGGGTGCTGCACACCAGAGAACTTCTGTAACAGTTGAAGGGTTTATCTCTTCTTTTCTCCCAGCAACAGGCAGAGCGGGGCGGGCAGTAATGTAAGAGTCCAATTTCTTCCCTTTTCTATTATCTCTAAGCCAGCTGACACTGCAAACTTATACCAGCAGTAATCCTGAAACTGAAAGGAATCATCCAGGCATGCTATTGCAAGACTGAAATCTGTACAAGTCTGTCTTTTCCTTCTATACTTTTGTGTAATGATCTCACATCCTTTCAGAAGAGCAACCAAATTACAGTTTTCTGCTGCTGTAGTCACTGCTTAGAAGGAATACTATTAGGTTCTAATCTATTCCTATACACTTGTGGTTTTGCTGATAGAGCAGAGAGTGACTGCATTAGGAGCTCTTGTTAGTTACAACTTCTAAAATGTTCATTCTCAACCCCACCAGCATTACAGACAACGAGAGCAACCAAAAGTCACATTTCAGAATGGGATATATGATACATATTTATCTTGGATAAGATTAAAATAATTGTAAAAGTTACCATAAGAGAAGGCCTTGCTCTTTACAGGCTCTCTGCTTTAGTCTTTCCCTTTTCTGAAGTAGGGTTCCATCCATTAGATTTCACTGATGTATAGCAGTGATTTCAGCTTAGTACCCTGGGAAATTCTCTGAATATCTTAGCAAGAAAGGGTGAATTTTCAATATAGACAATGCTATCGAGGTCACCCATCTTCCCATAAGTTCCAGTTGCAATTTTCCTTCTTGCTATATTCTCATTTTATTTTCCAGATATGAAGAATATATCAAATAAGGAGATCACAATCAGCAGCTTCGACTTTTATAAAGGGTCCAGTTTATTAACTCAAATGTCCTGTTTGGGTTTGTTTTTATCTTATGTCCTGTTTTCCAGCCTTCTTTCCTCATTTTCCTTGGAGTTCACTTAGCTGCAGCCCTAAGCCTAAATTTGATGTAGCCCAGAGACATAAGCATAGCTCAGATTTCTGAGGAAATGTCCAGTGTGAGAAGGACCAGCATCCTCCTCATGGAGAACAAGCACAGGATAGGCTCACATAAGAAAGAGAATGGAAAGACACAGAGACAAGACAGCAGCAAGCAGGCTTAAGCAAAACAATATCAACTTAAAGAGACAAACATTCTGAGAGCAGAAAACATGGACAATGAAGACAGAAACAACCAGGATACTATCTCTGTACAGCTTTGCACTACCACCCCAGGCTACATGTGGCTTTATCACTATTATTCACTAGGAAATTCTGATGCTGTGTGAGAGTACAGCACATCCTCGTCATATATCCTTGGTCCTGTCAAGCAAAGAAGTCAGGATCTCACTGCAGAGTCACTTCAGTGGTCTGTGTCAACAAAGAATTAGAAACACGCTTTCCAGTTCTGGAGCCCGTATTACAAGAGGGCTATGGACATGCTGGAAGGTGTCCAGAGAAGGGCCACCAGGGTGAGCAGAGGGCTGGAGCACCTCTCCTATGAGGACAGACTGAGAGAGTTGGGGCTGTTCAGTCTGGAGAAGAGAAGGCTCCAAGGTGACCTTCTTGTGGCCTTCCAGTATCTGAAGGGGGGTACAAGAAAGCTGGGGAGGGACTTTTTAGGATGTCAGGTAGTGATAGGACTGGGGAAAATGGAATAAAGCTGGAAGTGGGGAGATTCAGGCTGGATGTAAGGAAGAAGTTCTTCCCCATGAGAGTGGTGAGAGCCTGGAATGGGTTGTCCAGGGAGGTGGTTGAGGCTCCATCCCTGGAGGTGTTTAAGGCCAGGCTGGATGAGGCTCTGGCCAGCCTGCTGTAGTGTGAGGTGTCCCTGGGCATGGCAGGGGGGTTGGAACTGGATGATCCTTGTGTTCCCTTCCAACCCTGACTGATTCTATGATTCTGTGATTCTATGATAGTGCCTCGGCCGGACGTGTGTACAGTGAGCAAGCTTGTAGGTGCCTGGACTTATCTGTCTGGAAGTACATAAGTCTAAACCCCTATGTAAAAATCTCTGAAACCATGGAGGAGAGAGAAAAAGCTTCCACAGAAAGCTGGACATCACTGTTTCATAAAAGGTGTACAAGTTTTGAGGTTCAAATCCTGAACATGAATCAGTCACAAAGCTTGTAACTCAAAAATAAGAAAAAATCACTGGCTGGTGACTTCTGCCTTGTTTTGGGAGGGAAGAATTTTTGGTTTAATTTTCAGCATTATATCAGATCTTCCTCTGATATTTCAGTGAAATTGTTCATTCCTACTGTAACATACAATTGTCTACAGCTTAATTATTTATTTTATCAGCAAAGAGCTGTCTTATGTGCAACTTTACTAGGCAACCGTGTAATACAAAGAAATAATCTGATATTAAAAAATCTGTTATGAAATGTGCAAGCAAATCAAGAAATGCTTATAACCCTAACTTTTGGAACAACTGCTACTAGTATGAGGCTCACTGGATTTGTAGAATGGGATTTAATCATTCAGTAGAAGTTAAAACAAACCCACTTCTACCTCTCATTTGTCAAACTGGCAAGAAGGAAATTACTTGTATTGCTCATCTAGACTGTTGAAAAAGTAATCATCTCAATGTTATGATAAACATGCATGGCTTCGGAGAAGAGTTCAAGGAGGTGCCCATAGAAGAACCAGTAACAACACTGGTTAAAATGTCTTCTGTTTGCAAGACAGCTTGCATAGACAAGTGTCTGACATCTTAATCATTGATGACATTCAAAATGTTGAGTATTTGAACAAAAATTTAACATGTTTTGTCTTTTACTCTTCTTAGCACTGCCCCAGGAAACATGTAAAATTGTTTGCCTAGAAGGCTGACCAATTTTCTACATGAAATTAAGAACTGTACTTTATTTTTATAAGTTCTTGACCTCAGGTGTAAGAAATCAGGCAAGGGAGGGAAGTGATCAGTGTGGCTGGTCAAACTAAAGGGCAAGAAAATGCTGCACAGGCAGGGCAAGCAGGGACAGGTATCCTGGGAAGAGCATAGGAATGCTGTCCAGTTGTGCAGGCATGAGGTCAGGAAGGCTAGGGCACAGCTGGAGCTGAATTTGGCAATGGGTGGGAAAAATAACAAAGAAGGTTTCTACAGGTATGTCAGCCAGAGAAGGAAAGTGAAAGAAAACATGCCTCTTCTGATGAGCAAATTCAGGAAGCTGGTAACAACAGAAGAGGAGAAGGTTGAGGCTCATACCAGCATTTTTGCCTTCATCTTCACTGGCAACCTTTGTCCTCACACCTCCTGAGCTGAAGGACCACAAGACAGGGACGAGGGGGTCCTACTGTAAGTGAAGTCAACGTTCATGATCACCTGAGGAACCTGAACATATACAGGTCTATGGGACCTGATGAGATGCATCCCAGAGTCCTGAGGGAATTGGCAGCTGGAGTTGTCAGGTCACTCTCCATGATATTTGAAAAGTCCTGGCAGTCAGACAAAGTCCCTGGTGATGGGAGAAGGGAAACATTGTACTAGCTTTTAGATATGGTAGAGAGGAGGACCCTGGGAGCTACAGACCTCACTTCTGTGCCTGGGCAGATCACAGAATAGATCCTCTTAGAAACTCTGACAAGGCACATGGAGGACAGGGAGATGATTCAAGAAAGCCAGCATGGCTTTACTAAGCTCTGCCTGACCATTCTAGTGGCCTTATACAATGGAGTGACCATATCAGTGTACAAGGGAAGGGCAATGGATGTCACTTACCTGGACTTCTGCAAGGCCTTTGACATAGTCCCTCACAACATCCCTCCCTCTAAGCTGGAGACATGTGGGTTTGATGGTTGGACAGTTCAAATTCTGAACATGGTTTCATCCAGGAGGTAGTGGCCAATGCCTTGATGTCCAGATGGAGATGTGTGACAAGTGGTGTATTTCAGGGTTCATATTACAGAATCACAGAATGGTAGGGGATGGAAGGGACCTCCACAGATCATCTAGTCCAACCAATAAGCCAGTAAGTCCAAGTGCAAGGTCCTCCATCTGAGCTGGGATGATCTTCATTATCATTACAGGCTGGAAGATAATGTGATAGGGAGCAGTCCTGAGGAAAAGGGCTTGTGGGTACAGCTAGATGAGAAGCTGGACATGAGCCAACAACATGTACTTGCAGCCCTGAAGGCAACTGTATCCTGGGCTGCATCAAACAAAACAGTGGCCAGAAAATGGAGAAGGGTGTTTCTGCCATTCTGCCCTGCTCTGGTGAGACCTCACCTGGAGTACTGTGTCCAGCTCTGGGGTCATCAAGACAAGAAGAACATGGATCTGATGGAAAGGATCCAGAGGATAGCCACAAAATTAATCAGAGGGATGGAGAAACTCTCCTATGAGGACAGGCTGAAAGAGTTAGGGCTGTTTCCAAAGGTGTGTAGCACTAGGACAAGGGACAATGGTTTTAAAGCAGAGAAGGGATGATCTGAACTGGACATTAAGAAGTTCTTTACTCTGAGGCTGACAGAACACTGGAAGTAGCTGCCTATGATGGTGATGGAGGCCCCATCTCTGGAGACATTCAAGGTCAGGCTTGATGGGGCTCTGAGTAACCTGATTTAGCTAGGGATATGCCTTCCTACTGCAGGGAGGTTGAACTAGATGACCTATGGGTGTCCCTTCCAACCCAGTGCATTCTATGTTTATGTGATTTTTAGTCCCGGCAAAGGTTATAGAAAAGAAAATGGGACCCTTGCTAAACAACAGAATTAAGCCATGGTTGTTATTCTTAGGTAATCTGAGGCAGCGTGAGTCTTCATCACCATGCACATAAGTTTGGGTGGTCTGAGGCACACAGAATCTAGGCCAGCTGATTTCTGGTTTGGAATCTGTAGAAATCTAAAACCTGAAATCAAGGAGGAGTGCTTTGTGTATAGTGCTGTCTCTGTTAGCTATATGGCTTTCTGATCAGTGTGACCAGTGGGAACAAAGGGAGTAACAGGTGTACAGGGAATCCATACTGCACCTGAGGTTTTGGATAAAAGAATTTTTTTTTTCTGAGGGGTGGCAGGTAGAGAAATGAATTTTTCTGCTGACTGAAAGAGTAGTTCAGAAATACACATCACAGGATGTTAGGGGTTGGAAGGGACATCCAAAGATCATTGAGTCCAAACCCCCTGCCAGAGCAGGACCATAGAATCCAGCACAGGCCACACAGGAACACATCCAAATGGGTCTTGAAAGTCTCCAGAGAAGGAGACTCCACAACCTCTCTGGGGAGCCTGTTCCAGTGCTCTGCGACCCTCACAGTGAAGAAGTTCCTCCTCATGTTGAGACGGAACCTCCTGTGCTGGAGTTTATATCCATTGCCCCTTGTGCTATCAGAGGGTGCAAGTGAGCAGAGCCTGTCCCCTCCCTCTTGACCCCCAGCCCTCAGATATTTCTGAACATTTATTAAATCCCCTCTCAGTCTTCTCTTCTCCACACTAAACAGCCCCAGGGCTCTCAGCCTCTCCTCACAGGGCAGTGGTCCAGTCCCTTCGTCATCCTCCCAGCCCTCTGTTGGACTCGATCTCAAATAGATCCCTGTCCCTCCTGAACTGGGGAGCCCAAAACTGGATGCAATATTCCAGGTGAGGTCTCACCAGGGCAGAGTAGAGGGAGGAGAACCTCCCTGGATCTGCTGGTCACACTCTTCTTAGTGCACCCCAGGACTCCATTGGCTTCTTGGACACAAGGACACATTGCTGTCCCATGGATAACTTGTTATCCACCAGGATTCCCAGGCCCTTCTCCACAGGGCTGCTCTCCAGCAGATCACCCCCCAGCCTGTACTGGTGCAGTTTATTATTCCTTCCCAGATGCAGGACTCTGCCCTTGTCCTTGTTGAACCTCATTAGGTTCCTCTCTGCCCAGCTCTTAGTCTGTCCAGGTCTCACTGAATGGCTGCACAGCCATCAGGTGTATCAGCTAAGTCTCCCAGCTCAGTATCATCAGCAAACTTGCTAAGCAGACATTGCCTGTCTGCCATCCAGTCTGTCTGTCTGTCTGTCCCCTCATCAATGTCATTGATTGTGGTAGTTTTAGATGAAGATGTTGAACAGGACCGGATCCAGCACTGATCCCTGCGGGGCTCTCCAACTGGACTGGGCACCACTGACCACCACTCTTTGCACTCTATTGTGTAACCAGTTCCTCATCCATCTCACTGTCTGTTCTATCCCACACTTCCTGAGCACACTCACAACTGAAGTATTGAAGTATTTCAGCCGTTTTACATAACCCAGCATTATATCATGTGGCACAAGTTTGTTTATCCAAAAGTAAATAGTAAGGTCTTCCAAATATCTCTTGCCCTCCGTAATTTCTTTTTTTATACAAAATGCTTTTACAAAGAGTGTAATTAGTTGTATTGCAAATTACAGTGAGAAAATTATGGATCATAAAGAAGTTTATACTTCCCTGGTATTTCTTTTGTCTTGCTTATCAAAGCAGTCAAGTATTTCTGACCACAATCAACTTTTCCTGGCAGAAGATTTTTCCTGGGAGAGGATTTTTCCTGGCAGAAGACATGAAGCCTTAAAGGCCCATCAAGTGGCTGTCAATGGGTCCATGTCCCAGTGGAGGCCAGTGACAAGTGGAGTCCCTCAGGGATCAGCCCTGGGACCAGTCTTGTTCAACATCTTTGTTGGTGCCATGGACAGTGGCATTGAGTGCACCCTCACCAAGACACCAAGCTGTGTGGTGCAGCAGATAGGCTGGAGGGAAGGGATCCATCCAGAGGGACCTTGACAGGCTGGAGAGGTGGGCACAAGTCAACCTCAGGAGGTTCAACAAGACCAAGTGCAGGGTCCTGCATCTGGGTCGAGGCAATCCCAAGCACAAATCCAGGCTGGGCTGTGACTGGCTGGAAAGCAGCCCTGAGGAGAGGGACTTGGGGGTGCTGGTGGATGAGAAGCTCAACAGGAGCTGTCAATGTGCACTTGCAGCCCAGAAAGCCAACCAGAGCCTGGGCTGCATCAGGAGAAGTGTGGCCAGCAGGTCGAGGGAGGTGATTCTCCCCCTCTACTCTGCTCTGGTGAGACCCCACCTGGAGTACTGTGTCCAGTTCTGGAGCCCCTGTTACAGGAGGGATATGGACATGCTGGAAGGTGTCCAGAGAAGGGCCATGAGGATGATCAGAGGGCTGGAGCACCTCTCCTATGAGGACAAACTGAAAGAGTTGGGGCTGTTCAGTCTGGAGAAGAGAAGGCTCTGAGGTGACCTTCTTGTGGCCTTCCAGTATCTGAAGGGAGCTACAAGAAAGCTGGGGAGGGACTTTTTAGGATATCAGGTAGTAACAGGACTAGGGGGAATGAAATAAAGCTGGAAGTGGGGAGATTCAGGCTGGATGTGAGGAAGAAGTTCTTCCCCATGAGAGTGGTGAGAGGCTGGAATGGGTTGTCCAGGGAGGTGGTTGAGGCCCCATCCCTGGAGGTGTTTTAGGCCAGGCTGGATGAGGCTCTGGCCAGCCTGATGTAGTGTGAGGTGTCCCTGGGCATGGCAGGGGGGTTGGAACTGGATGATCCTTGTGTTCCCTTCCAAACCTGACTGATTCTATGATTCTATGATTCTAAGAAACATTTGTGCAGCTGAAGAGCCCACTGAGTGTTATAGCTACAGTCCCACCCCCACATTTCACACCATAGAAAACTGAGGTATGTGTGGACCTTTTTTGGAACCCAATGTGTGGAGAAGAATTCAACAACAGAGCCTTAGGGATGCATTGATGGGCTTTGGCCTACTTGCCGTCATCAAAAGGGATGACCTTTTGGTAAGCTGCCCCCTTGGTCACGCTGCTGACTCTATTTTGTTCAAGGTAATTACACATGTAATTACAACTGTGTTGTCTTAAAGCCATATAGCCATTTCTGCAGCTAAGTTCTGTGATCAGTTAAATCTGATAGCCTTCTATGAAGTTATGACCAAGTGGGTAGATGAGGGCAGAGCAGTGGATGTCATATATCCTGACTTCAGTAAAGCTTTTGGTACAGTCTCTCATAACATTCTCATAGAAAAGCTCAGGAGATGTGGCACAGATGGCTGGTCAGTGAGGTGGATTGAAAACCGGCTCCACAACAGCAACAGAGTTCAGAGGGTCATCATCAATGGCACAGAGTCAGCTTGAAGGCCTGTGGCCAGTGGTGTTCCCCAGGGATCGGTACTGGGTCCAGTTTTGTTCAATATCTTTATCAATGACCTGGATGAGGGCATTGAGAGTACCCTCAGCCAGTTCCTAAAACTGGGGGGTGGCTGACACCTGTCAGGCTGTGCTGCCATCCAACGTGACCTGGACAGGCTGAGAGCTGGCTGCAGGCAAACCTCATGAAGTTTAATAAGGACATGTGCAGGGTCCTACATCTCCGTACATGGAGGAATAACAACAGGTACCAGTACAGGTTAGGGACTGCCCTGCTGGAAAGCATCTCCACAGAGAAAGACCTTGGAGTGTTGGTGGACAGCAAGTTCTGCATGGAACAACAAAGTGCTCTTGTGGCCAAGAGAGCCAATGGGATCCTGGGGTGCATCAAGAAAGGTGCATCCAGCAGGTCTAGGGAGGTTCTTCTACCTCTCTCCTCTGCCCTGGAGAGACCACACCTGCAATACTGTGTCCAGTTTTGGGCTCCCCAGTTCAAGAGAGACAGAGACCTGCTGGAGAGAATCCAAAGGAGAGCCACAAGGATGATTAGGGGACTTGAGCATCTCCCCTGTGAAGAGAGACTGAGAGCCCTGGGGCTCTTTGAGAAGACTGAGAGGGATCTCACCAATGTCTATCAATATCTGAGGGGTTGTGTCAAGTGGAGAGAGTCAAGCTCTTTTTGGTGGTTTACAGTAAAAAAACAAGGAACAATAGCTACAACCTTGAACATAGAAGGTCTCACCTCAACATAAGGAGAAACTTCATAACAGTGAGGGTGATGGAGCACTGGAACAGGCTGCCCAGAGAGGTTGTGGAGTTTCCTTCTCTGGAGATTTTCCAAATCCCCCTGGTTGCATTCCTGTGCAGACTATCATAAGTGATCCTGATTTGGCAGGGGGCTTGGACCTGATGATCTCTGGAGGTGCCATCCAGCTTCTAATGTACCGTGATAAAAAATCTGTGTATGTGTTGCAAGTGTAAATAAACCATGTTATTTGTGCTTAAAGAACTGCTTAAATGCAGCTGGACCTACAGCAAACCGGGCTGTTTGTGCATCTGGTGTTGGACCTACAACCATGGCAAATAGTGTTGTTATTTATGCATCCCACTTTTCCCTTTGAAGGGAACCAGACCTACAGCAAAACTGGGCTGTTCATGTGTCTGGAATAGGACCTATATCAACCCATCCTAACTGGGATCCCTATTAAGAGATCCACTGCCCCTGGCCCCTCTGATCTCTGAGGACTCAGCTAGGGATTCATCTCTTACTAAATTTACCTCCCACTTCACTCTACACCCAGACTGCAGGGACAGTGCTCAGGGCTGCCACGAGTGTCCTTATACTTGGTATCTTGGTTACTGTTTTCCAAGGCTATCCCAAAACCCTTGAACCTGGTGCCCTGGCTGCAACAAGAGCTGCAGCAGATCCATGGGACCCAGTGGGTCAGGTAGGGGCAACAGAGACCCTCATCATGGCCAGTCTGTGCTTGCTGGGGCCTGACTAGGACACCATGATCCACAAGTGGCAGTCCATCCTGCAAGATCACACAACAATCTTCCTGCACTTATCAATGCCCTTGGGCACCACTGCAGCAAAAAGAGGCAGAGGAGCTGAGCCCATAAGGCATCTGCAGTGCCAGGGAGGAAGAAGACAGCTTCATGGATGTCCCCAGACCCTTCACCTCCCAATAGAGAACTCCTGCTGTTAGCAGGAGATTAGGAAATTTTCATACATTCATCCCTGAAATCTCCTCATTTGTTTGTGCCTTGCTTGCTTCTCCCTCCAGCAGACATTAGGGTAGTTAAAGGTCTCTGTGACTAAATGTGAAACTTCTTCCAGCTGTCCAAACAAAGCATCATACATTTTTCGTTCATATGAGGCAGTCCATTGTAGTATCCCACTACAATCTCTACCATGTGTGACTCCTGACCTGTAAGCACTGCTGTCTCGTTATCCATCCCTACGCAGGGCTCCATACATACCTGCTCCTCTGACAACAACTGGAAGTCCTCCTTCCTTTCATAATTTTGTCCTGTCCTTACTGAAGAGCCCATATGCACTCAGCAGCACTCCAGTGGCATGATATATTCCATCACATTTCCATGATCCCAATGAGACTGTGGCCCTACAGCCACATGTAGACCACTTATTTGTCCTGTTTGCTCCCTGCACTGCCTGTGTCAGAGTACCATTGCTTTCCCAGAAAAGATCTGAAAGCTTCCCTGATAATGGTGCTCTGCAAACAGTTATTAATTTATGTGCATATGCTTAGAGCTGGCCCCCTTCAGTGCTCTTCTGTCATCTCTTGGGCCCACATCAGCATATGCTTTTTTGCCTGCTAGCCTGGGATACCACTTCTTACTTCATCCAACATTTCCAGATGAAAGTTTACCTCACTAAGTTGTCCAGCCCATTGGCAAAGGTGCTTTTGCCCTACACAGTCAGATAGACCCCAATCTTTTTCTGTCAGTCTGTCATGGTAGGGCCAAGGAGGCCCAGCACAAAACCCAGACAGACCTTAAGGTGTCTAGACATGGTCCCCCTTTCCCCCCTCCTTCCTGCATAAAGTCAGGGCAATGTGGGAAAATGAACTAAGGGGACATGTCTGGTAAACAAGTTGTTTACCTGGGGTGAGAGCACATGTACTGGCCACTGCTCCCCCAGAAACAAGGCCTTTGTTTATGCCTTTTATGGTCACAGCTTGGCAGAACCATTTTCTATTGGGTATCTACGCACTGCCTTCAGTTGCCTCTATTGGCCCAAATGGATCTCTGGCGAGATAATATATCCAGGCTGACTTGTAGTCACCTTCGCCTTGCATTTAAGCCTTACTCAAGCTGTGCTTGAATTGCCTTCTTGGACCCATCTTGCATGAAGTTGTCTCGAGTTGCCTGTCCCTGCCTCAATCACCCAGTACAAAGACTGGGATGAAGCCACGAGCCCACACACATCACAAACCAAAGAACATGTCCAGAGAAGGGGCCTGGAACACAAACCTTATGAGGAGAGGCTGAAGGAGCTGGGAGTGTTTAGCCTGGAGAAGAGGAAGCTCAGGGGTGACCTCATTGCTGTCTATAACTACCTGAGGGGAGGTTGTAGCCAGGTGGGGGTTGGTCTCTTCTCCTAGGCAACCAGCAGCAGAACAAGAGGACACAGTCTCAAGCTGTGCCAGGGGAGGTATAGGCTGGATATTAGGAGGAAGTTTTTCACAGAGAGAGTGACTGCCCATTGGAATGGGCTGCCCAGGGAGGTGGTGGAGTCGCCATCACTGGAGACATTCAAGAGAAGCCTGGATGAGGCACTTAGTGCCATGATCTAGTTGATTGGATAGGGCTGGGTGATCGGTTGGACTGGATGATCTTGGAGGTCTCTTTGAACCTGGCTGATTCTATGATTCTATGATTCTAAGCCATGAGCTTATGAGCCAGTCCTGCTTCCTCTTGCCACTGGAATCATGCTATGCCTCAGTTTGCCCAGGATAAAGCAAGTGCCCATCACAAAGAAGCGTTGTAAACCGCCCACCATCTGCTGATCCCAGGGATCCACTCTTTCCATGTCATTTCCTCCCAGTTTGCAATGAATTGTTATATTTTACTTAAAGATTGTACATTCCCATTGTAAATGTACATTCTAACCATACAACGAACCTATTTAACAAGTTTTGGCAATTTTTCATATTAATAAAAGTGTTACCAGTAATTTTATTAATACCCATTTGCCATATCATTTATTAGTTAAGTGTAATCCTTTGACACAGTCCTCTGTTCTCAAAAAAAAAAAAAAGAAAAAGAAGACAAAACCAAAACCAAACAAAAAACACCACCAAAAAACTAAATATGGAAAAAAAACCCCAAACAAATCGACAACCGCCTCCCCAAAAAAAGCCCAACAAAACAAACAAGAAAAAAAAACCCCAAACCAACCAACCAACCAAAAATCAAGCCAAGCAGCCAAACAACAAAGTAGATTAATCTTTTTTTTTTTTTTTTATTTTTTTTGGTGAATTTTGGGTCTATTGATAGAAAATCTAGAAGTAAGACAATATTCCATGCTTTTACTTTACACTTTATTCTTTTTTTAAAAATCAAATGAATACTTGGTGAACTGTTTAGTTCCTGCTATAGAACTTAAGAAACCTTTTTCCACAGAGATTTTATACTGTGCTTGTGAAGAAGGATGAAGAAACTAGAAAGTTATCTCTAGCAGGCACAAACAAAGTTAGGATGGAAATATATGGATAAACATTTCCTTGGCTATACTATGTCTCAGAAGTTACCAGAAATTGAGATCACATCTTCTGTGGTATAATTATTTCTGAGACTCCCCAGGCATGCTGTAGAATTCTTTCACAAGAAGAATCACTCTCCCAGAAGAAACATAATCTTTTCTTGGAGACCATATCTTAAAAAACCCCATGGGCACCAGCCCAAATATACACTGAATGAGAGCATTACTTCAAAAGACAATAGGCAATTACATCTTACCATGTTATAGTGTTACAACCCTGTGATAGACAAGTTCACTTGAAGATCGTGAAGTATTCTGTAGAATTTACCAGAAGAAAAGAATGATAATTATAAAAACCATGAAAAATCACTAACCAAATCTTCTCCACTGAAACTTTTTATCATGAAACCCAAAATAGTTTAGACAGAAAATGGCAGGTTTTTTTTTCCTTTCTGTAACACTCGAACAACTAGTGCTCCTTCCATTTCCAAAGGGACCAATTAAACAGGCAATGACAGTACTTGAACTTGCACTTTTCTCCCCTTACCTGAGTTATGATCTAGAAATGCTGACCCAGGACTGCTCCTTACATTTTACCCCTCTGTGACATAGATACCTTCTGTTTGGAGAAGTCTGACTCATGGCATATCAGCTATATTTTTCTCTCAATCAAAAACACTGACTGTTTCTTATGAGGGAAGGCTGAGAGACATGGAGCTGTTTATCCTGGAGCTGAGAAGACTAAGAAGGGATCTTATCAGTGTTTACCAATATCTAAAATGTTGGCATAAAGAATCACAGAATCGTAGAATTGTTAGGATTGGAAGGGACTGCAAGGATCATCTAGTTCCAAGAAGATCAGGCCAGTCTCTTTTCAGTGGTGCCCAGCAACAGGACAGGGGCAATTGGCACAAAAGAGAACACAGAAGAGTTCCACCTAAACATAAGCAGAAACTCCGAGTGTGCTGGAACACTGCACCTGCCTGCCTAGAGAGATTGCGGAGTCTCCTTCTCTGGAGACTCATTCCTGTGGGACCTGCTCTAAGAGAATTTGCTTTAACAGAGAGATCAAACTACATGATCTGGACTTAGTGGTTCCTTCCAACCCTCACCACTCTGTGAGTCAGTGATTCTGTGAATCACTGTGAGTCAGTGTGAATCAGTGTGAATCACAGAAGCAAAAGGGGAGCTGGGGATTCAGAGTAAAGTGGATACCCGAGATCTGCATTTCGTTGCAGAAGAAGAGAAAACAATAAAGAACCTAAAGAAAGACCTTGCAGTGAGTTCTTTGAAAGTGTCTGTGAACAGAAGCATTTTTTTCATGAAGCAGAGGTGTTGAAATAGCACATTTATGATGATTACTGTTTTTCCACAAAATTTTTCTAAAGCTTTGTTGAAAGCGCGAAATCCAAGGACAGAGTACTTCTTAGTTTTACTTTTCTAATTTTTTCATTTTTCAGTCTTTCTTAAAAGAGTAATTTAACCAAAGTTGGAAAACTTTATTTGGAAAATCCTACTATATAAAACCAAAAACATCAGGTTCGCTTATGGCATGATTCAGGAAAGAGTAGAATTTTGTATTATTGTCACATACATCTTGACATAATGAAAGAATTATATTGTGATTAATTTAAGGGATTCCTCTTCTTGTACCTATTTTTTGTACTATTGATTTTTCAAACCATTCACTTTATAAGTAGGCCCAGGCTGCTGTTGATTCATTTGGGTCTTCCTCAGGATGGGGGGGTGGGGTGGGTGTTAAGGCTTCCTGACGGGCTGCGCCTTTGCCCTGGCATCAAGCGGTAGTCGGCTGGGCTGGCGGCGCGGCCGGTGTGGGTGAACGCGCTGAGGGGACGATGCTTCTGCAGGGCTGAGTGAGTGAAGGGTGGGAGCGACGGGATGGGAGGGAGGGACGGAACGGCCACCCTGCTCCTGGCACTCAGCGAGCCGTGGAGCTCAGCAGTAGGGCCTTTGTTGCGGAGGAGAGACACGGGCGTGCGGGCAGGGGACTGCTCCCCCTTGGTCCGGGGAGCGTTGTGCGTTGCCGCTGCCCCGAGTGCCAGTTTAGTCCTTCTGAGCTGTCTTAAATTTTTAGCTGTTGTTGATCACCTGAATGACAAGCTGGCAAACTTTCCCTTTGAGTGCTGTTCCCTGACGTTTGTCTTCCTCATTCTGGTGTATTATCCTCACCCACAGCGCTTAGTGCTGAATGGTGACTGGAAATGTAGGCACCCCATGAGTGTGCCCCTTCTCCTGTGACCAAGTGTAGCTGGTAGGGGGATGAGACACTGCTGTCTTAAGCTGGCGTAGCAAGGCTGGTTTCTTTGTGAGAAAAGTGATGCACTTTCTAGAGGGAAAGAACCCAATCCGGAATATTAAGAATTGAGCAAAGTAATTAACTTTGTATTCTTCTCCTGGTTGTCCACGTATGCTTTGTGGCAGAAGAGGTTTCAAGGAGAAGCAGAGATGATGCTCTTGCAGCATGCTGAAAGATCAGCAGTGATAATAGTAGTCTGATGAGGGCTGCACTGGGGGAGGAAGCTTTCTCCTCACATGAGCAGCCTGGCATGCATGGTGGGCATGCAACAGATCCTTCTAGAAGGACTGGTAAGGCACATGGAGGAGAGGGAGGTGATTTGCCACCTCACCTTGAGGACTGCGACCAGCTATGGGGATAACTTGTGACCTTCCAGTATCTGAAAGGAGCCTAAAAGGTATCTGGGAAGGGACTGTTTACAAGTGCATGTAGCACTAGGAGAACTGGTAATGGTTTGAAAGAAGAGAAAGGCAGATTTAGATTGTTTTCTGTGATCTGATCCAGCTGTGCCAGCATCAGCTGTTGAGCAGCTCCCCTGGGCCACAGAATGGATCAGGCAGAGAAAAGCAGTAGGGACAGTTGTAAAGTTGTAACTTTTATTAATATTCACCTTTAACATCAACATCAACATTAACATGTCTATTAACATCAAAAAGTGTGCAGTGCAGGGCCGAGCAGCACTGTCAGTACCATGTCCTGAGGGCCTGTGGAATGCGTGCAGCACCATCCATGCCCTCAACCCATCTCATGAGTGCTGGTGCCCCCCATTCTGCTGCTTCTGGATGCTGGATGTTCAGGGCCAGGTGGGGACTCCTTGCTGGGTGATGGTAGCAGGTCCTGCCCTTGTGCAGGAGGAGAGAATATGGAAAGCTGTGCACAGAGCTTTCAGCGTCTTGCTGAAGAGCTCTCAGTGTCCTGAAGGTGGAGGACTGTTTTTGCTGAGCCAGGGTTTCCTGGGCCGTACCAACATCTGCCATAGTGTCTGCAGAGGGTGAAGAAGACACCTCATCCTCGTCCAGGTCCCAGAGTGTCATTTTCACCTCCTTGTCACAGGCTGTGCCCGTGTGTCTGTATGGGACCAGCCTCTGTTTTTTCCTCCCCTCTTGCTGCAATGCCTGGCTCAGGGCACGTGGCCCGTGGAGGTGGCACCAACTGTTGGTAGCCACTGACTGCTGTGCTGCAAGCCATTTCCCTGCAGGCTAGGCTGCTGGCAGCTGATGAAGAGGGTGATGGCAGGGGGGGCAGCTGGCCATAAGTGCCAGCTTCTTGCCATGCTAGAGCTGCTGGTATGTCCCATCGTGCTGCTTCTGGTGCAGGGCAGTGGTACCGTCCGTGCCAGGCTGTTGGTCTGCAAGAGAAGGCAATGACAAAGGTTGCTTGTGAGCAGTGTGGTGGCCTTTTCTCCTCTCCTAGTTACTGCACTGCACCCTGGCACACACACTCCTCAGGCCCCAGTGTCATCCTGCTCCCAGAGAGCCATGCTTACCCATCGCTGTGTAGGGATACGCTTGGGGCTCTCTGCCCAGCTGTCCCGCATCACCACGCTGCTTCTGATGTGGGGAAGAAGTGGTACCACCCACGACAGCGTGTAAGTCTGGAAGAGAATGCAATGAGAAAAGTTGCCTGTGAGGAGTGTTGTGTCCTTTTACTCTTGCCCAGCAGTGTGCCTCCCTGGCGCACACACTCCTCAGGCCCCAGTGTCATCCTGCTCCCAGAGAGCCATGCTTACCCAGCTCTGTGCAGAAACATGCTTAGGGGCCCTCTGCCCAGCTGTCCCACGTCACTGTGCTGCTTCTGATGCGGGGTAGTAGTAACCTCCTTGGCAGGCTAACAGTGTGGAAGAGAAGAGAATGAGAAAAGTTGTTTGTGAGCAGTGTGGTGGCCTTTTGCCCTTGCCCACCAGTGTGCCTTGCTGGCACCAGCACCCCTCAGCTCCAGTGTCCTCCTGCTCCCAGAGAGCCATGCTTACCCATCTCGGTACAGGGACACACTAGGGGCCCTAGGCCCAGCTATCCCACATCACCATGCTGCTTCTGATGCAGGGGACTGGTAACAACCATGAAAGGCTGGCAGTCTGGAAGAGAAGACAATGAGAAAGGTTGCTTATGAGCAGTGTGGTAGGCTTTTCCCCTGCCCTAGGTAGTGCACTGCGCCCTGGCACACACACTCCTCAGGCCCCAGTGTCATCCTGCTCCCAGAGCAGCCATGCTTACCCATCACTGTGCAGGGACATGCTTAGGGGCCCTCTGCCCAGCTGTCACACATCACTGTGCTGCTTCTGATGTGGTACCATCCCTGCCAGGCTGACGGTCTGCAAAAGAAGGGAATGAGAAAAGTTTCTTGTGAGGAGTGTGTTGTGACCTTTTCCCCTGCCCACCAGTGTTCTTTCCTGCACCCACACCACTCAGCTCCAGTGTCATGCTGCTCCCAGAGCAGCCGTGCTTACCCATCATGGTGCAGGGACACACTAGAGGCCCTCAGCCCAGCTGTCCCACATCACTGTGCTGCTTCTGATGTGGAGCAGTAGTAAAATCCTTGCCAGGCTCTCAGTCTAGAAGAGAAGGCAACGAGAAAGGTTGGTTGTGAGCAGTGTGGTGGCCTTTTCCCCTTGCCCACCAGTGTGCCTCCCTGGCATCTGCACCCCTCAGCTCCAGTGTCCTCCTGCTCCCAGAGCAGCCATGCTTACCCATCACTGTGTAGGGACTCGCTTGGGGGCCCTTCTCCCAGCTGTCTCACATCACCATGCTGGTTCTGACGCAGGGCAGGGGTACCATCTGTGCCAGGCTGTTGGTGTGCAAGAGAAGGCAATGAAAAAGGTTGCTGATGAGCAGTGTGGTGACCTTTTCCCCTGCCCTAGGTAGTGCACTGCGCCCTGGCACCCACACCCTCAGGCCCCAGTGTCATCCTGCTCCCAGAGCAGCCATGCTTACCCATCACGGTGTAGGGACACACTAGGGGCCCTCGGCCCAGCTGTCCTGCAGCACTGTGCTGCTTCTGAAGTGGGGAAGTGGTACCATGTGTGCCAGGGTGTCAGTCTGGAAGAGAAGGCAATGAGAAAAGCTGCTTGTGAGGAGTGTGGTGGCCTTGTCCCCTTGCCCACCAGTGGGTCTCCCTGGCACCTGCACCCCTCATCTCCAGTGTCATCCCGCTCCCAGAGCAGCCGTGCTTAATGCTTACCCATCACTGTGTCTCTGTGTCCCTTCCTGCACCTCCTGGCTGCCAGTTTGGCCCTTGGCTCAGCTGTCCTTCATCCCTGTGCAGCAGCAGGGCTGTGGTACCATCCGTGCCAGGTTGTTGGTCTGCAAGAGAAGGCAAGAAGTGACTGTATATGAGGAGTGTGTTTCCTTTGTCTCCGCACTGCAGGCTGGAAGAGCTCCTGCAGCTGGGCTTCCCTGGCACCTGTAAAACTGCCCTGTCCCACCCCTCTTCCCACCACAATGTCACTGCACTTCCACACACCACTTCCAGTGATGGGTGCACGTCCACCCATCCCTTTGTCCCTTCCTGCCCCCTCTTTGGCCTCCCAGGCTCCATACCTGTGTGGGGTTGTCTGACAGTGCCCTGTGAAGTTGAGCAGGGCAGTGGTGGGAGCCAGTCCCCATAGAAGGCTGAGCCCCAGCTCTGGCACTGCCCTGCAGGGACTTGTAAGTGTGCAGCGGCCTCTGGTAAAGCTGCAGGCAGGTGCAGGAGGAGAAGAGGTCTGTGGGATGGAGGCAGCTGCCTTGGCACAGCGGTGTCATCCCTCAGCTGGTGGTGCCTCCTCTGCCAGCGGCTCAGCAGCCTTCTGTCAGTCTGTGAGGGGCCATTGGCCTCCTTGTCCATGGGCATGTCCAGCGTTTTGTGCCTCAGAGCCTTTGCAGTCACTCAGGGGAGGAGACGTGCTGCTCTGGGAATGCCACCCCAGGGAGATGGAACTTCTTAGGTAGTCAGCTCCTGGACGCTGCAGGCTCAGGGCCAGGTGGTGCTGTCTCCAGGGACACATCGTCCCTGGAGGCAGCAGGTCCTATTCATCTGTCTGCGGCCTTGTGCAGCAGGTGAGAGCACGGAAAGCTCTGCGCAGAGCTTTCAGCGTCCTCCTGAAGATGGAGGGCCGTTTTTGCTGAGCCAGGGGCAGCTGCTCCATGCCAGCATCGGCCATAGTGTCTGGAGGAGGTGAAGGAGACACCTCATCCTCGGCTGGTGCTGTGGCCACAGTGGCTGTGCTGGCTTCTTCCTGAGGCTTGCCAGCCAAGGTGGACTCAGTGTCCTGGGGGGCCACCGGTGTGGTTTCTGGTGTTTTGTTCCTGTTTTGGACCAGCTCTTCCTGGACGATGGCCACAGCCTGGTGCACAACGCTGCTCACAATCCCTTCGTCTGTCTCCATTATTCTCTCCTGGCTGGCTGTAGAGCTGCACAGGGCAGGATTCTGGCTGTCCTCCAGTGTGCCCGGCTCACCAAGCACAGGGGAAGCAGGAGTGGCCTTTTCCTGCTCTTCTAGCACAGGTGAAGGAGGAGCCACATTGCTGTTCCCTTCCAAGGGGGACTCGGTGTCCTGAGCAGCTGCCAGTGCCAGGGCTTCCGGTTCATGAGCTTCAAGAGCTCTGCCCAGAAATGAAGGTGCTGCCTCAGTCTCTGTGTGCCCCATGCTGCATAGTGGGCTGGGTGACTCCTGGGTTCCAGAGGCAGGAATCTGGTCCTGGAAGAGCTCTGGGTACAAGGAGTTGATCCAGATATTAGTGATTTTGAAGTCTTTGTACAGCTCAAAGTCCTCCTTTTCCTCCTCCTCACATGTCTCCATGGGACTTGGGTCCCCCAGCATGTCCTCGTGTGGCACTTGCTTCTGCTCTGTGCCCTGTGCAGATGCTGCCTCTTCCTTACTGGGGGCTTCCAGCACCTCCTTCTTGGTGCTGCTGTCCTTTGTGTATGCCTGCTCCTGAACTGGTGGGAATGCCAACTGCAGCTGCTGGAACAGGGATGGGGAAGGTGCTGGTGCTGCAGCGGGGTGGAGCTTGAAGGGCTGAACCCAGGTAGCCTCATCCGTTGTCTGGGTGGGTTCGAGCAGCTGCTGGTCGAGCTGGCTCTGCTCCAGGCCATGCCACTGCAGGCAGAGGGTGACTTTTAGAGTGACCTGGGGCTCTCTGTACCCACTGCAGGCCAGGGTGCCTGTGTCCTGCTCCTCCATAGGCTGGTTCACAATGGTGATGACAGTGTGAGAGTTGGTGGCAGCCTCATCCTGCGCCTGCTGCTGTGACCTGCTGTCCAGGTAGCAGCGGATACGCAGCGCTGGTTCTTCCAGCTTTGCAGCTTGTGGCCACTGCCCTGGCCCTGTGTCCCTCCCGGTGGACGCTGTTGCAGCAGCACTGGTGCCCTGAGATGTGCTGGCTTCAGGCAAGGACAGAGCTGGGTGGTCCCTCTGTGGCTCCTCCCTCTGTGCCACTGGCTGCTGGCCATGTTCTTGGGTGCCTGTGCAAACCTTGCACAGGACATCCTTCACCATGTCCTGGAGCGCTACTCTCATGTCCTGGTCAGAGGCTGTGCCCCTGTGTCTGTATGGGACCAGCCTCCGGTTGTTCCTCAGCCTTGCTGCTGTGCCTGGCTCGGGGCGGGTGTCCCGCGGAGGTGGCACCGGCTGTCGGAAGCCACTGGCTGCTGTGCCGCTAGCCATTTCCCTGCAGGTTTGGCTGCTGGCAGATGATGAGGAAGGTGGTGGCAAAGGTGGCAGCTGGACGTAAGAGCCAGCTTCTGGCCATGCTGGAGCCCTGGGTGTGTCCCAGGGTGCCGCTGCCTGGCGTGGCAGCCAGGTTGTCACAGGGGTCGCGCTGTCGCGCATCGCCGTGCCGCTTCCGACGGCAGGCAGTGGTAGTGTCCGTGCCGCACTTCCGCTCTGCAAGAGAAGGGAAGGAGCTTCATGTGAGGAGTGCGGTTCCTTTAGGCCTGTCCCCAGTGGAAGAGCTACTGTTGGCTGTGCTTCCCTGGGCATGCACAGCCCCCCTCCCCCAGGCCCCAGTGTCACCCCACTCCCACAGCAGCAGTTATCCCACCCAGCCCTGTTCCCGCAGCCTCTTGCCCGCCCACCACGTGGCCTCTGGGCTCCGTACCTGTGTGGGGTGTCTAAGAGCGTCCCGTGAAGTGGAGCAGGGCAGCGGTGGGAGCCGGTCCCTATAGAAGGCTGAGTCCCAGCTCTGGCTGCCCCGCAGGGAAGTGTTCACCAGCCTGTGGTAAACCTGCAGGCAGGTGTAGGAGGAGGCGGTGTGGGATGGAGGCAGCTGCCTTGGCACAGCGGCGTCATCCCTCACCTGGCGGTTCCTCCTCTGCTGCCGTCTCAGCAGCCTTCTGTCAGGCTGTGAGGGGGCGTTTGCCTCATCTTCCATAGGCATCTTCAGTGTCTCGTGCCTACGAGCAACCCAGGGAAAGTGCTGTCTCGTGAGAGAGCTGCTCCTCTGGGAGTGCCTGCCCAGGGAGCTGGTGCTCCTTAAATATTCTCCTGGGCACTGCATGACAATGGCCTGGCCACACCCATGCTTATGACGTCACAATGGACTCTGGAACTGCTGAGGGCATTCCCATGACAATGGCCTGGCCACACCCATCGTTATGACGTCACAATGGCCTCTGGAACTGCTGAGGGTGTTCCCATGACAGAGGCCTGGCTGCACCCGTGGGCCCTGCAACACAATGGTGGTTATCATGGAGGTGCCTGCTCCTCCCATGCCCGTGTCCCAGCCTGGAGCCTCCTGTCTGTTTCTCTGTGTGAGCACCATAGGGAATCCCACTCAGAGAATTACAACCTAGACAGTGGAACATGGTGGCCTCCTTGGTGCCTGCGTAACTGAGAAGATGAGAAGATGGTGCTGGGGTGCAGGGCTTGTGGCCAGGGAGGTGTTTGCCTCCTTGAGGTGTGCCATGGTTCTGCTGCTACGTAGGCTGTTGTCACTTAGGGAGTCTGGTGGCCCTCTTTTGGGACAGTTTAGCTCTGCTCCTGCCCTTCTCCAGTGATGCTCCTCTAAAAGTAAAGTGGATACCCGAGAGCTGCATTTTGTTGCAGAAGAAGAAAAAGCAATAAAGAACCTAAAGAAAGACCTTGCAGTGAGTTCTTTGAAAGTGTCTGTGAACAGAGGTACCTTTTTCATGAAGCAGAGATGTTGACATATCACATTTATGAAGATTAATATTTTTCCACAAAAGTTTTCTAAAGTTTTGTTGAAAGCCTGAAGTCCAAGGACAGAGTACTTTTTAGTTTTACTTTGTCTATTTTTTCCATTTTTCACTCTTTCTTAAAACAGTAACTTAACCAAAGCTGGAAGCCTTTATTTGGAAAATCCTAGTATATAAAACCAAAAACATCAGGTTCGCTTACGGCATGATTCAGGAAAGAGTAGAATTTTGTATTATTATCACATACATCTTTACACCATGAAAGAATTATAGTGTGATACATTTAAGGCATCCCTCTTCTTTATACTGATTTTTTTTAATATTGACTTCTCAAACCATTCACTTTATAAGTTGTCATTGGCTCTGTTCTTGATGGAAGCTGCCACACTTTTCCTGGATATAAATCATCCTTTATTAACAAAGCCACCCTTTCAAGAGGAATAGGTAAGTTTTCAAAGAAGTAAATTCAGGGTTCCTTAGTGCTTACTATAATACACCTTCTTCAATGAAGGATTTAGTTGTGCTCCTTGGCTTGTGCCAGGTGTGCTTTTACATTATTGCACTTCTTTTTCCACACACTGTTATTGTCCAGCCAAAGGATGAGAACTGCTTCTTAGCTAAGCCCTTTTCCCGTCCCAGCGTCACATCTGTTAGCAGAAGCCAGTGAATGCTGCCTGCAAGTTGGGAAATTCTTCTGGCATTTATTCAGGTGCCATCAGATTTAGGGGCAGGCATCTTGCATCAGTTCCCATTTCTGTTACTCATTATCTGTGACAACTCAGTTATGTCCCTTGCTGTGTTAAGGTGTCATACCTTTTTTATACATGACTAGTTGCACTGTTTTTTCTTAAGATTGCTTTAGAAAAGATGAGTGACCTTCTATTACTTGAATGCTGCTGTTTTAAATTAATGTTTTAATGGCAGATATTGTAGGATTTTTAATTTTCTCTCCTCACATTCCTTTTTAGTTATGTATTTTTAGGTTACAGAATTTGAGGAAAGGAGAAAGATGGAGGCTTTTGTCTACACACAGATATGTACACATACATGTGTACATATGCAAACACAAACTCAGACTAACTCACAAATCCTATTCACATTCAAAAAACAACAGAACCCAGGCAAGGAAGAATGTGGTTGACACGGTTATGTTTGAACATCAATTAAAACTTTATTCACAGTATGTGGTAAATGAAAAGGTTAATCACTTAAGGCAGCATTCATGATGAAGCAGTTTAAAGATTAACAAGTGAACTAGTAAAATATGTGTTGTAACCAAACAACAACTTCAGTACAGATTTAAGGATGACAAGAGTCACCCGAACTGTGGTGGGTTGAAATTACCCCACCACAATAAAGTTTGCCAGACTAGCTCAGTGGAAGCAAATGAAGCTGTATTTACAAGCAAACCTACAATCTAGAAATATGAAATGCAGTGAATATGTATAAAATAGACAATATTTACACATATTTCCAATTTATAAACAACACAAGAACACTCTGGACAAAACCAGTGGTCTGCTAATAACTTCTCTCTCTCTGCTCCCTTCCCCCACCCTATACAAGGTAAAAGTTTGCTGATGATACAAAACTGGGGGGGGGTTGCCTTCACCTCGTCAGGCTGTGCAGCCATCCAACGTGACCTGGACAGGCTGAGAGCTGGCTGCAGGCAAACCTCATGAAGTTTAATAAGGACAAATCAGAGTCCTACATCTCCATACATGGAGAAATAACAACAGGTTAGGGACTGCCCTGCTGGAAAGCATCTCCACAGAGAAAGTCCTTGGATGCTGGTGGATAGCAAGTTCTGCATGGAACAACAATGTGCCCTTGTGGCCAAGAGAGCATGGGGTGCATCAAGAGAGGTGCATCCAGCAGGTCTAGGGAGGTTCTTCTACCTCTCTCCTCTGCCCTGGAGAGACCACACCTGGAACACCGTGTCCAGTTTTGGGCTTCCCAGTTCAAGAAAGACAGAGACCTGCTGGAGAGAATCCAAGGGAGAGCTAGGAGGATGATTAGGGGACTTGAGCATCTCCCCTGTGAAGAGAGACTGAGAGCCCTGGGGCTCTTTGAGAAGACTGAAAGGGATCTCACCAATGTCTATAAATATCTGAGGGGTGGGTGTCAAGTGGAGGGGGCCAGGCTCTTTTTGGTGGTTCACAGTAATAAGACAAGGAAGAATGGGTTCAAACTTGAACATAGAAGATTTCACCTCGACATGAAGAGAAACTTCTTTACAGTGAGGGTGAGAGAGGACTGGAACAGACTGCCCAGGGCAGGTTGTGCAGTCTCCTTCTCTGGAGACTTTCCAAACCCACCTGGATGCATTCCTGTGCAGACTGCCCTAAGTGATCCTGCTTTGGCAGGGGGGTTGGACTCAATGGTCTCTAGAGGTCCCTTCTAACCTCTAATATACTGTGATACTGTGAAAATACAAAGAGAGAGGAGGAGAGAGGAACTTGTTAGTACTTAGCCACAACAAGAAACACAGCCATGGTCAGCAAGCAACCAGCTGGTATCAGCTAGAGTGGAGAAGTCGAAAAGAGAGAGAGTTTATACAACTAACTTTAGGTTAGTTATCAGACCAATGGGATTATTGAGGCCGGATCATTATTTTCCCTTTTACATCCAATGGATAGTTATTTACATTTTGATACTTTTCTACTCGATCTGTCGAAAATCTTCCTAAGCAAAGTCTAGAACTGCCACACTAACTTACCTCAAGATATCCTGAATAAAAGTATGTGTAAACACAAAAGAGACAAGCACAAACAGATAGACCCAAGTACTTGGATCCAATGTGTCCATACTCATCAAGGTAAATACATATAATCAAACATGCAGCTAGGTAAGGAGTTGGATAGAAGAGGTAGCCTACAGTTAAAATTTCCCTCTCCTAGTTTGGAGGAAATACTGACAGTGTATCAGCATTCCTCAAGGGACAGCAGTTGAGACTCAAGAGGTTGACTCACTGTGGGCTTTTGTGGTTTTGCCAGCAGATGGTTCTGAGAGGCGTCCCAGCTTGGAGGAGATGCTGGTTGCCACCTGCTATGATCCAGAAGAGATCAAAAGGTCTCACTTAGTCTCCATTCATAAGGTCTGAGGTAGCTGACTTTCACCAGGAACTTTTCCATGTCAACCCAACTCAGGTGACGTAATGCTATGGTATTGTCCACCAGTTGCTCCTGCCCAGAAGTCGCCAGACTTGAGCACCCGGAGACCTGCAGTGTCCCCTGAGAGCCCCAGCTGGGCTGATGACATGTGCCAAGGTAATTTCTCCAGGGAATGATGAAGACCAGGGTTACTACTTCATCACCACCATCACTGAGCATGATGCACACACTGTCTCTCAGCAGATTTTCTAGTGCTTCTTTGCATAAGCAAACTGCTACATGTTCTTCTGCCTGCTTTTCTTAAGCAAAGAGCGCTCTAAGAGTATTCTCTATCTCACCTACATTGATGGGAAACCGTAAATTAGCAATGAAAAATCCAATAGGAAAACATCAAGGGATTAACTAATTAGTCACCTTTTCAAATCAGTTAACTATCTCCAAACGCACCTCAGTCTGGCTGAGTGCTAAGAGCGACTGTAAGCAGAAGATAGGTCTAACTACAGGAAGTATCAGCTTTCTAATTCTTTTGATATATGTAGTGGGTTTAATGTTTTTTTTACTATTCTCCAGTTTAAGGACTGACACGAAAGAATCTCTTCCGACAGCATTCTTATGTAGCTTTTTTTTTTTATTTTTTTGAACAGCATTTAAAATGTTTTAAATGGACTTGAAAAATAATGGATTTCA
This sequence comes from Indicator indicator, assembly GCF_027791375.1. Taxonomy (NCBI): domain Eukaryota; kingdom Metazoa; phylum Chordata; class Aves; order Piciformes; family Indicatoridae; genus Indicator; species Indicator indicator. The sequence goes on from NC_072053.1 coordinate 80,775,386, forward strand.
GGTATGTTCATTCACTTTACACTGCCTTTTAAAACACACAATAGTAATTCTCCTAGCATTTCATTTATACATTACTTTACAGAAACCATAGTTTTCATTTGCATGATTCTTTAAAATCTATGTTTTAGGGAAAAAAAAAAAAAAGAAGAATCGAACATGACATATATGTAAAGGGGCCATTAACAAGGAATTTCATAGAATCATAGAATCAGTCAGGGTTGGAAGGGACCACAAGGATCAGCTAGTTCCAACCCTTCCCTCCAGCATGTCTGCTGCACCACACAGCTTGGTGTCCTCAGCAAACTTGCTGAGGGTGCACTCAATGCCACTGTCCATGGCACCAACAAAGATGTTGAACAAGACTGGTCCCAGGACTGAGCCCTGAGGGACTCCGCTTGTCACTGGCCTCCACTGCGACATGGAGCCATTGACAGCCACTCTTTGGGTGCAGCCATCAAGCCACTTCTTTATCCATCTCGTGATCCACCCATCAAACCCATGTGTCACCAGTTTGGAGAGCAGGATGTGGTGCGGGACAGTGTCGGAGGCTTTGCTCACGTCCAGGGAAATGACATCAGTTTCTCTCCCCTCATCTATGAAGGTTGTGACCTGTTCCTAGATGCCACCAGGTTTGTCAGGCAGGATTTGCCCTTGGTAAACCCATGCTGACTGTACCCAATCAGCTCTTCACTATTCTTCTGTCTCAGTAGTGCCTCCAGCAGAATCTGCTCCATGATCTTACCAGGCACAGAGGTGAGACTGACTGGCGTGTAGTTCCCTGGTTCTTCCTTCTTACCCTATTTGAAAAGGGAAGTAATGTTTCCCCTTTTCCAGTCAGTGGGGACTTTCCCAGACTGCCAGGACTTTTGGAATATAATAGAGAGGGGTTTGGCAACCTCATCTGCCAGTTCTCTCAGTACCTGTGGGTGTATCCCAACGGGTCCCATGGACTGGAACACTTTCAGGTTCTTCAGGTGATCACGAACCTGATCTTCACTTATGATGGACAGTTCTTCCTCCCGGTCCTTGCCATTAGATTCCATGAGTATTCCAGGAGTGTGGCTGGAGGCCCCTGAAGTGAAGGCTGAGGTAAAGAAGTCATTGAGAACCTCAGCGTTTTCCATGTTACTTGTGACCATTTCACCTGTTTCCTTTCTGAGGGGGCCCACACCTTCCCTAGTCTTCTTTTCACCATTAATATACCTGTAGAAATTGTTAACTGTTCCCTTTAACCTCCCTGGCTAGATTCAATTCAAACTGTGCTTTGGCTTTCCTAACCAGGGCTCTTGCTGCTCGGGCAGCTTCCTTATATACTGCCATTCCAGCTGTCCTTTCCTCCACTCCCTGTAGAGTTTCCTTTTAAGTGATAGTGTGTCCAGCAGATTCTTGCTCATCCAGCCAGGCCTCCTAGCATTCTTCCCTGCTTTTCTCTTTGTTGGTATACACTGCTCCTGGGCACAGAGGAGGTGCTCCTTGAATACTGACCAGCTGTCCTGGGCCCCTCTTCCCTCTAGGGCTTTGTCCCATGACACTTTGGCTAGCAGATCCCTGAAGCGATCAAAGTCTGCACGCCTAAAGTCCAGGGTCATAAGCTGAGAATACATCCTCCTGGTTGCCCTGAGGATCTTAAATTCAACTGCTTCATGGTCACTGCAGCCAAGGCTGTCTCTGAGCCTCACATTGCTTACCAGCCCTTCCCTGTTGGTGAGAACAAGGTCCAGCATAGCACCTTTTCTTGTTGGTTCCTCTACCATTTGGAGGAGGAAGTTGTCATCTATGCAATCCAGGAATGTCCTGGATTGCTGGTGCCTTGCTGTGTTGTCCCTCCAGCAGATGTCAGGGTGCTTGAAATCCCCAGTGAGGACCAGGGCTTGTGACCTGGAAGCTGCTTCTATTTGCCTGAGGAGGGCCTCACATGCTTGGTTCTGCTTGTCAGCTGGCCTGTAGCAGACCCCTACAGAAACATCTCCATCCCCTGTCTTGCCTTTAATTTTAACCCATACACTCTCAACCAGCTCATCATCCTTCCCCAGGTGGAGCTCCACTGATTCCAGCTGGTCACTGACATAGAAGGTGTGGTAGTTTGAGCTCTGAGTTTAGGAGCTCAAATGATAATAGATATAAATTCCTCCCCCTGCCCCCTCTCCCTTTTTTCCTCGGCAGGGTGGAGAGAGAGAAGAAAGGAAAAAAAAAAAAGGGGTAGGGGAAAGGAAAAGAAAAAAAAAAATTTGTGAAAGAAATATTCTGAAATCGGTTTGGAAGTAGGAGGAGTAAATTTTTTCTTTTTTCACAAAAGGGAAAGGAAAAAAATAATTTTTACATATATATGTGTATATATATATATACATATGTATATATATATATATCAGTAACAGGGCGGGGGTTCACAGAGGTGAGGGATGAGGGTAAGTGGGAAAAAATATACAAAACCAAGCCTGGATGGCCTTGTGTTCCCCTGGATGTCAGTGGATTCAGTTGAGAGAGAGAGAAAGGGCCCCAGCCACGTGGTCCGGTGCAGGAGACAGTGACAGCAACAGCAGCAGGAAGTCCTCTCGAGCAGACGAGGCAGGAAAAAGGGGAGAGCAGCAAGATATCCCCCTTTTTATAGGCTTGCTGGACAGGAAGGAGAAGTGGAATAGACCACCTGTGGGTCAGGGGACCACCTTCTCCCAGCAGGGGAGGGGCCAAACCCTCCCCAGATTAAATTTCTTTCGTCCACCTGGGGCTGGGTTCTTCTCAGCCCCATCCAGGATGGGTATGTCCCAGCACAAAAGGCAACACCTCCTCAGGGGATATGGGAACATTTGTGTATTAACTGATGTCATTGCTGATGTCAGTTCTACTCACTTCTATGTATCTACTGTAAAGAACCATAAAGGAGTCACACCTGTTTTAAGTACTGCTATGTCCTCAGCATACCTACTCCTGATTTCAGACACAGCTGGCAAACCACATCATTTACTGGATGACCACTCATAACACTGGAATGTGTAGTGTATTTAGAGTGCTTTCTGGTGAAGAGAGGATGGATGGCAACCATCTCACATCCTTTTGGAACAAACTCATTCCCAACACAGGCATAGTAGAGGAACTGAGCTGCCCATTGCTAGAGGATTTTAGGGATTGAGCAAATGATTTCCCTGACATGGTGAGGATCCAGAAAGCAGTTTGAATACCAGCAGTCCTTCATTATTCTGTGGAAAAGGATTTGGGGGTGCTGATGGATGAGAAGCTGGACACAAGCAGGCAGTGTGAGCTTGCAGCCCAGAAGGCCAATGGCAGCCTGGGCTGCATCAGAAGCAGCATTGCCAGCAGATCCAGGGAGGTGATTCTGCCACTTTGCTCTGCTGAGACCTCACCTGGAGTACTGTATGAAGGTCTGGAAGCCTCAATATAGGAAGGACATGGACCTGATGGAGAGGGTCCAGAGGAGGGCCATGAAAAGGATCAGGGGGTGGGAGCTGTAGCTTATCAAATTTCAGTGACCTAGAGCACACTTCTGTGTTGGTGCTAACTCACTGCTGGGCTGGGCAGGTATCACAGATTATTTTCCTCAAGTGTGACAAAATGGTAAGCTGCAAAATAAACTGGGATGCAATGCCTGTGACTCCTGAGCAGTTTGGACTAAAGCTGTTTCATATCCAACATAGTCTTTAGAACGCAATACCTAGACCTTCCAGGAGTGAAGTGTGCATGTCCTCCTCTCCTCGGTCCACAAAGTTTGATGCAGTGGGCAGGATTATTTCACAGAAGCACAGAATTAACATGGCTGGAAAAGACCTTCAAGATCATCTAGTCCAAGCTCTCGCCCAACACCATCTAATCAAGTAAACCACGGCACTGAGTGCCTTATCCAGTCTTATTTTCAAGACGTCCTGGCAGGGTGACTCCACCACCTCCCTAGGCAGCCTGTTCCAGTGGCCGATCACTCTTTCTGTGAAGAATTTCTCCTAACACCCAGCCTACACTTCCCCTGACGCAGCTTGAGACTGTGTCTTCTTGTCCTGTCAGCGGTTGCCTGGGAGAAGAGACCAAGCCCCACCAGGCTACAGCCTGCTTTCAGGTAGTTGTAGACGGCAATAAGGTCTCCCCTGAGCCTCCTCTTCTCCAGGCATTTCTTTCGAGCCATGACAAAAGCAAGCACGAAGGAATATTGTGACCCTTAGGAATATCTACAAGCGTCCAGGGCCGAGCGGCAGTGGCAGTACCGTGTGCTGAGGGCAGCACTGTGCCCGGTATACCCTCCATGCCCCCGTCCCTGCCTCGGCTGGAGGTGCCCGGGGGCGGGCGGGACGCGGCTGGGCCGAGGCTGCTGCTGCTTGATTGGCTGTGGCCGGGGGGTGTGGTGTGGGGGGATGCGGTCGGTTGGGTTCGGCTCGTGCAGGGCAGTGGCAGTGCCGCTGCGCAGTCAGGCAGCGGGGCGCGAGCGGCGGCCGTTCCCCGCCGTCGGCTTTGTGGTTCTCGGCTGCCCCTCAGCGCAGGGTCTGCCCCAGGGCGGGGCGGTGGGGTGGGTGTTAAGGGCTTCCTGAGGGGCTGCGCCTTTGCCTCGGCATGAAGCGGCAGTCGGCTGGGCTGGCGGCGCGGCCGGTGCGGGTGAACGCGCTGAGCGGACGATGCTGCTGCGGGGCTGAGCGAGCGCAGGGCGGGAGGGGCGGGACGGCGGGACGGGACGGGAGTGATTCTCAGTCCTCCCCAACCTGTTTGGTGTGTTCTCCACAAACTACAGACTATGCAAGTTCCTGTAAAACTTTGACTGAAAATGTTGTGGGGGAAACGGGATAAAAGGCAGATAACTTTGTGGTGTGTTTGTCGTGGCGTTTGGGTTGGGTTTGAGTTTTTTTCTTCTTTTTCCCCATCATTCCAAGGGAAGTGCTGACTGTGTGTCTTCGTGCAGCATTGCATTCCTTCTACTTTCTTGCCCTCTTCCCTTTACCCTCTGTGCTCTTCCCTAATGTCCTGCCAATTCCTCTGCCCCTTTTTCCCCCATCACTCCTTCCCTTCTCTCCTGAGAGTCATTCTTAGTAGTCTGTTCCTCTGCTCATCAGCCTCTGTTGACAGTGAGTGGTGGTGTAGGCAACTTCAGGTCCGTTCTCCTGAGCTGTCTGCACCTTTTTTTTTGCTGTTGTTGATCACCTGAATGACAAGCTGGCAAACTTTCCCTTTGAGTGCTGTTGCCTGACGTTTGTCTTCCTCATTCTGGTGTATTATCCTCACCCACAGCGCTTAGTGCTGAATGGTGACTGGAAATGTAGGCACCCCATGAGTGTGCCCCTTCTCCTGTGACCAAGTGTAGCTGGTAGGGGGATGAGACACTGCTGTCTTAAGCTGGCGTAGCAAGGCTGGTTTCTTTGTGAGAAAAGTGATGCACTTTCTAGAGGGAAAAAACCCAATCCGGAATATTAAGAATTGAGCAAAGTAATTAACTTTGTATTCTTCTCCTGGTTGTCCACGTAAGCCTTGTGGCAGAAGAGGTTTCAAGGAGAAGCAGAGATGATGCTCTTGCAGCATGCTGAAAGATCAGCAGTGATAATAGTAGTCTGATGAGGGCTGCACTGGGGGAGGGCATGCAACAGATCCTTCTAGAAGGATTGGTAAGGCACATGGAGGAGAGGGAGGTGATTTGCCACCTCACCTTGAGGACTGCGAGCAGCTATGGGGACAACTTGTGACCTTCCAGTATCTGAAAGGAGCCTAAAATGTATCTGGGAAGGAACTGTTTACAAGTGCATGTAGCACTAGGAGAACTGGTAATGGTTTGAAAGAAGAGAAAGGCAGATTTAGATTGTTTTGTGTGATCTGATCCAGCTGTGCCAGCATCAGCAGCTGAGCAGCTGCCCTGGGCCACAGAATGGATCAGGCAGAGAAAAGCAGTAGGGACAGTTGTAAAGTTGTAACTTTTATTAATATTCACCTTTAACATCAACATCAACATTAACATGTCTATTAACATCAAAAAGTGTGCAGTGCAGGGCCGAGCAGCACTGTCAGTACCATGTCCTGAGGGCCTGTGGAATGCGTGCAGCACCATCCATGCCCCCAACCCATCTCATGGGTGCTGGTGCCCCCCATTCTGCTGCTTCTGGATGCTGGATGTTCAGGGCCAGGTGGGGACTCCTTGCCGGGTGATGGTAGCAGGTCCTGCCCTTGTGCAGGAGGAGAGAATATGGGAAGCTCTGCACAGAGCTTTCAGCATCTTGCTGAAGAGCTCTCAGTGTCCTGAAGGTGGAGGGTTGATTTTGCTGAGCCAGGGCTTCCTGGTCCATACCAACATCTGCCATAGTGTCTGCAGAGGGTGAAGAAGACACCTCATCCTCGTCCAGGTCCCAGAGTGTCATTTTCACCTCCTTGTCACAGGCTGTGCCCGTGTGTCTGTATGGGACCAGCCTCTGTTTTTTCCTCCCCTCTTGCTGCAATGCCTGGCTCAGGGCACATGGCCCGTGGAGGTGGCACCAACTGTTGGTAGCCACTGACTGCTGTGCTGCAAGACATGTCCCTGCAGGCTAGGCTGCTGGCAGATGATGAAGAGGGTGATGGCAGGGGTGGCAGCTGGCCATAAGTGCCAGCTTCTTGCCATGCTAGAGCTGCTGGTATGTCCCATCGTGCTGCTTCTGGTGCAGGGCAGTGGTACCGTCCGTGCCAGGCTGTTGGTCTGCAAGAGAAGGCAATGACAAAGGTTGCTTGTGAGCAGTGTGGTGGCCTTTTCTCCTCTCCTAGTTACTGCACTGCACCCTGGCACACACACTCCTCAGGCCCCAGTGTCGTCCTGCTCCCAGAGCAGCCATGTGTGGCAGTTTAGGCTGGGTGTCCCCTGCCACTGCTGCATGAGATACACCTCTGGTGTCCCAGGTACCCACCCTCTAGTGGTGGACACAGGAAACGGTGTATTTCTACCCATAAATCCTGCGCCCTATAAAGCCATCGGCAGAGTCATCCTCTTTCTCTTTCTTCCCTCTCCGCTCCCATGGGAGATGTCCTCTCTTATCGGGTCATGCCGGGGGGTTATCTCAGGCCTCTTAGGCCTGACTAGGCCTAATGCCAGGAGGAGAATGGAGGGGGGGGACAGTCTCAGACCTGGCCAGCCTGAGACTTGCCTAGCAGTGGGAGGGGGAGGGAAGGAAGAGCCCTGAGGGATTGGGTAGACCCTCAGCTGGGAGGAAGGGAGGATTGGGAAGCTTTTTGGGAATTCTGTCAGGGGGTTCTGTATGCCTTAGGATGTTCTTTTCCACTATGCTTTGTAGTTTGTAGTTCTTCTGTAGCTTCACCAATTTGCTTTTCCATTTAAACTTTTCCATCACTCTCCCATCCGTTTGCGTGTGTCATTCTTTTGTCCCTTTCGGGGCAAGAGATGTTCTGGCTGGCCTCAAACCAGCACACCATGCTTACCCATCACTGTGGTGGGTCAAGCTTGGGGCTCTCTGCCCAGCTGTCCCGCATCATCACGCTGCTTTGATGTTGGGAAGTGGTACCACCCATGCCAGGGTGTCAGTCTGGAAGAGAAGGCAATGAGAAAATTTGCTTGTGAGCAGTGTGCTGGCCTTTTGCCCTTGCCCACCCCTGTGCCTTCCTGGCACCAGCACCCCTCAGCTCCAGTGTCCTCCTGCTTCCAGAGCAGAGCCATGCTTACCCATCTCGGTACAGGGACACACTAGGGGCCCTAGGCCCAGCTATCCCACATCACCATGCTGCTTCTGATGCAGGGGACTGGTACCAACCATGCCAGGCTGTCAGTCTGCAAAAGAAGACAATAAGAAAGGTTGCTTATGAGCAGTGTGGTGGCCTTTTCCCCTGCCCTAGCTAGTGCACTGCAACCTGGCACCCACACGCCTCATGCCCCAGTGTCGTCCTGCTCCCAGAGCAGCCATGCTTACCCATCACTGTGTCAGGACACGCTTGGGGCCCTCTGCCCAGCTGTCCCACATCATTGTGCTGCTTCTGATGTGGTACCATCCCTGCCAGGCTGACGGTCTGCAAAAGAAGGCAATGAGAAAAGCTTCTTGTGAGGAGTGTGTTGTGACCTTTTCCCCTGTCCCACCAGTGTTCTTTCCTGCACCCGCACCACTCAGCTCCAGTGTCCTCCTGCTCCCAGAGCAGCCATGCTTACCCATCATGGTGCAGGGACACACTAGAGGCCCTCAGCCCAGCTGTCCCACATCACTGTGCTGCTTTTGATGTGGAGCAGTAGTAAAATCCTTGCCAGGCTCTCAGTCTAGAAGAGAAGGCAACGAGAAAGGTTGGTTGTGAGCAGTGTGGTGGCCTTTTCCCCTTGCCCACCAGTGTGCCTCCCTGGCACCTGCACCCCTCAGCTCCAGTGTCCTCCTGCTCCCAGAGCAGCCATGCTTACCCATCACTGTGTAGGGACTCGCTTGGGGGCCCTTGGCCCAGCTGTCTCACATCACCATGCTGGTTCTGACGCAGGGCAGGGGTACCATCTGTGCCAGGCTGTTGGTGTGCAAGAGAAGGCAATGACAAAGGTTGCTGATGAGCAGTGTGGTGACCTTTTCCCCTGCCCTAGGTAGTGCACTGCGCCCTGGCACCCACACCCTCAGGCCCCAGTGTCCTCCTGCTCCCAGAGCAGCCACGCTTACCCATCACGGTGTAGGGACACACTAGGGGCCCTCGGCCCAGCTGTCCTGCAGCACTGTGCTGCTTCTAAAGTGGGGAAGTGGTACCAGGTGTGCCAGGGTGTCAGTCTGGAAGAGAAGGCAATGAGAAAAGCTGCTTGTGAGGAGTGTGTTGGCCTTTTCCTCTTGCCCACCAGTGGGTCTCCCTGGCACCTGCACCCCTCATCTCCAGTGTCATCGCGCTCCCAGAGCAGCCGTGCTTAATGCTTACCCATCACTGTGTCTCTGTGTCCCTTCCTGCACCTCCTGGCTGCCAGTTTGGCCCTTGGCTCAGCTGTCCTGCATCCCTGTGCAGCAGCAGGGCTGTGGTACCATCCGTGCCAGGTTGTTGGTCTGCAAGAGAAGGCAAGAAGTGACTGTATATGAGGAGTGTGTTTCCTTTGTCTCCGCACTGCAGGCTGGAAGAGCTCCTGCAGCTGGGCTTCCCTGGCACCTGTAAAACTGCCCTGTCCCACCCCCCTTCCCACCACAATGTCACTGCACTTCCACACACCACTTCCAGTGATGGGTGCACGTCCACCCATCCCTTTGTCCCTTCCTGCCCCCCCTTTGGCCTCCCAGGCTCCATACCTGTGTGGGGTTCTCTGACAGTGCCCTGTGAAGTTGAGCAGGGCAGCGGTGGGAGCCAGTCCCAAGGCTGAGCCCCAGCTCTGGCACTGCCCCGCAGGGACTTGTAAGTGTGCAGAGGCCTCTGGTAAAGCTGCAGGCAGGTGCAGGAGGAGAAGAGGTCTGTGGGATGAAGGCAGCTGCCTTGGCACAGCGGTGTCATCCCTCAGCTGGTGGTGCCTCCTCTGCCAGCGGCTCAGCAGCCTTCTGTCAGTCTGTGAGGGGCCATTGGCCTCCTTGTCCATGGGCATGTCCAGCGTTTTGTGCCTCAGAGCCTTTGCAGTCACTCAGGGGAGGAGACGTGCTGCTCTGGGAATGCCACCCCAGGAGATGGAACTTCTTAGGTAGTCAGCTCCTGGACGCTGCAGGCTCAGGGCCTGGTGGTGCTGTCTCCAGGGACACATCGTCCCTGGAGGCAGCAGGTCCTATTCATCTGTCTGCGGCCTTGTGCAGCAGGTGAGAGCACGGAAAGCTCTGCGCAGAGCTTTCAGCGTCCTCCTGAAGATGGAGGGCCGTTTTTGCTGAGCCAGGGGCAGCTGCTCCATGCCAGCATCGGCCATAGTGTCTGGAGGAGGTGAAGCAGACACCTCATCCTCGGCTGGTGCTGTGGCCACAGTGGCTGTGCTGCCTTCTTCCTGAGGCTTGCCAGCCAAGGTGGACTCAGTGTCCTGGGGGGCCACCGGTGTGGTTTCTGGTGTTTTGTTCCTGTTTTGGACCAGCTCTTCCTGGACGATGGCCACAGCCTGGTGCACAACGCTGCTCACAATGCCTTCGTCTGTCTCCATTATTCTCTCCTGGCTGGCTGTAGAGCTGCACAGGGCAGGATTCTGGCTGTCCTCCAGTGTGCCCGGCTCACCAAGCACAGGGGAAGCAGGAGTGGCCTTTTCCTGCTCTTCTAGCACAGGTGAAGGAGGAGCCACATTGCTGTTCCCTTCCAAGGGGGACTCGGTGTCCTGAGCAGCTGCCAGTGCCAGGGCTTCCCATTCAGAATCTTCAAGAGCTCTGCCCAGAAATGAAGGTGCTGCCTCAGTCTCTGTGTGCCCCATGCTGCATAGTCGGCTGGGTGACTCCTGGGTTCCAGAGGCAGGAATCTGGTCCTGGAAGAGCTCTGGGTACAAGGAGTTGATCCAGATATTAGTGATTTTGAAGTCTTTGTACAGCTCAAAGTCCTCCCTCTCTTCCTCCTCCTCACATGTCTCCATGGGACTTGGGTCCCCCAGCATGTCCTCATGTGGCACTTGCTTCTGGTCTGTGCCCTGTGCAGATGCTGCCTCTTCCTTACTGGGGGCTTCCAGCACCTCCTTCTTGGTGCTGCTGTCCTTTGTGTATGCCTGCTCCTGAACTGGTGGGAATGCCAACTGCAGCTGCTGGAACAGGGATGGGGAAGGTGCTGGTGCTGCAGCGGGGTGGAGCTTGAAGGGCTGAACCCAGGTAGCCTCATCCGTTGTCTGGGTGGGTTCGAGCAGCTGCTGGTCGAGCTGGCTCTGCTCCAGGCCATGCCACTGCAGGCAGAGGGTGACTTTTAGCGTGACCTGGGGCTCTCTGTGCCCACTGCAGGCCAGGGTGCCTGTGTCCTGCTCTTTCATAGACTGGTTCACAATGGTAATGACAGTGTGACGGTTGGTGGCAGCTTCATCCTGTACCTGCTGCTGTGACCTGCTGTCCAGGTAGCAGCGGATACGCAGCGCTGGTTCTTCCAGCTTTGCAGCTTGTGGCCACTGCCCTGGCCCTGTGTCCCTCCCGGTGGACGCTGTTGCAGCAGCACTGGTGCCCTGAGATGTGCTGGCTTCAGGCAAGGACAGAGCTGGGTGGTCCCTCTGTGGCTCCTCCCTCTGTGCCACTGGCTGCTGGCCATGTGCTTGGGTGCCTGTGCAAACCTGGCGTAGGACATCCTTCACCATGTCCTGGAGTGCTACTCTCATGTCCTCCTCACAGGCTGTGCCCCTGTGTCTGTATGGGACCAGCCTCCGGTTGTTCCTCAGCCTTGCTGCTGTGCCTGGCTCGGGGCGGGTGTCCCGCGGAGGTGGCACCGGCTGTCGGAAGCCGCTGGCTGCTGTGCTGCTAGCCATTTCCCTGCAGGTTTGGCTGCTGGCAGATGATGAGGAAGGTGGTGGCAAAGGTGGCAGCTGGACGTAAGAGCCAGCTTCTGGCCATGCTGGAGCCCTGGGTGTGTCCCAGGGTGCCGCTGCCTGGCGTGGCAGCCAGGTTGTCACAGGGGTCGCGCTGTCGCGCATCGCCGTGCCGATTCCGACGGCAGGCAGTGGTAGTGTCCGTGCCGCACTTCCGCTCTGCAAGAGAAGGCAAGGAGCTTCATGTGAGGAGTGCGGTTCCTTTAGGCCTGTCCCCAGTGGAAGAGCTACTGTTGGCTGTGCTTCCCTGGGCATGCACAGCCCCCCTCCCCCAGGCCCCAGTGTCACCCCACTCCCACAGCAGCAGTTATCCCACCCAGCCCTGTTCCCGCAGCCTCTTGCCCGCCCACCATGTGGCCTCTGGGCTCCGTACCTGTGTGGGGTGTCTAAGAGCGTCCCGTGAAGTGGAGCAGGGCAGCGGTGGGAGCCTGTCCCTATAGAAGGCTGAGTCCCAGCTCTGGCTGCCCCGCAGGGAAGTGTTCACCAGCCTGTGGTAAACCTGCAGGCAGGTGTAGGAGGAGGCGGTGTGGGATGGAGGCAGCTGCCTTGGCACAGCGGCGTCATCCCTCACCTGGCGGTTCCTCCTCTGCTGCCGTCTCAGCAGCCTTCTGTCAGGTTGTGAGGGGGCGTTTGCCTCATCTTCCATAGGCATCTTCAGTGTCTCGTGCCTACGAGCAACCCAGGGAAAGTGCTGTCTCGTGAGAGAGCTGCTCCTCTGGGAGTGCCTGCCCAGGGAGCTGGTGCTCCTTAAATATTCTCCTGGGCACTGCATGACAATGGCCTGGCCACACCCATGCTTATGACGTCACAATGGACTCTGGAACTGCTGAGGGCATTCCCATGACAATGGCCTGGCCACACCCATGCTTATGACATCACAATTGCCTCTGGAAATGCTGAGGGCATTCCCATGACAGAGGCCTGGCCACACCCATGCTGATGACATCACAATTGTCTCTGGAAATGCTGAGGGCATTCCCATGACAGAGGCCTGGCCACACTCATCGTTATGACGTCACAGTGGCCTCTAGAACTGCTGAGGGCATTCCCATGACAGAGGCCTGGCTGCACCCATGGGCCCTGCATCACAATGGTGGTCACCATGGAGGTGCCTGCTCCTCCCCTGCCCCTGTCCCAGCCTGCCGCCTCCTGTCCTTTTCTCTGTGTGAGCACCATAGGGAATCCCACTCAGAGAATTCCAACCTAGACAGTGGAACATGGTGGCCTCCTTGGTGCCTGCGTAACTGAGAAGATGAGAAGATGGTGCTGGGGTGCAGCATCAGGTTCGCTTACGGCATGATTCAGGAAAGAGTAGAATTTTGTATTAGTATCACATACATCTTTACATCATTAAACAATTATGTTGTGATACATTTAAGGGATTCCTCTTCTTTATACCTTTTTTTTTTTAATATTGATTTTTCAAACCATTCACTTTATAAGTTGTCATTGGCTCTGTTCTTGATGGAAGCTGCCACACTTTTCCTGGATATAAATCATCCTTTATTAACAAAGCCAACCTTTCAAGAGGAATAGGTAAGTTTTCATATAACCAAATTCAGGGTTCCTTAGTGCTTACTATAATATACCTTCTTCAATGAAGGATTTAGTTGTACTCCTTGGCTTGTGCCAGGTGTACTTTTACATTATTGCACTTCTTTTAACACACACTGTTATTGTCCAGCCAAAGGATGAAAACTACTTTTAAACTAAGCCCTTTTCCCGTCCCAGCGTCACATCTGTTAGCAGAAGCCAGTGAATGCTGCCTGCAAGTTGGGAAATTCTTCTGGCATTTATTCAGGGGCCATCAGATTTAGGGGCAGGCATCTTACATCAATTCCCATTTCTCTTACTCATTATCTGTGACAACTCAGTTATGTCCCTTGCTGTGTTAAGGTGCCATAGCTTTTTTATACATGACTAGTTGCACTGATTTTACTTAAGAGTGCTTTAGAATTACAGCTACTGTAGGATTTTTAATTATCTCTCCTCACATTCCTTTTTAGTTATGTATTTTTAGGTTACAGAATTTGAGGAAAGGAGAAAGATGGAGGCTTTTGTCTACACACAGATGTGTACACATACATGTGTACATATGCAAACACAAACTCAGACTAACTCACAAATCCTATTCACATTCAAAAAACAACAGAACCCAGGCAAGGAAGAATGTGGTTGACACGGTTACGATTGAACATCAATTAAAAATTTATTCACAGTATGTGGTAAATGAAAAGGTTGACCACTTAAGGCAGCTCTTAATGATTAACCAGTTTAAAGATTAACAAGTGAACTAGTAAAATATGTGTTGTAACCAAACAACAACTTCAGTACAGATTTAAGAATGACAAGAGTCACCCGAACTGTGGTGGGTTGAAATTACCCCACCACAATAAAGTTTGCCAGACTAGCTCAGTGGAAGCAAATGAAGCTGTATTTACAAGCAAACCTACAATCTAGAAATATGAAATGCAGTGAATATGTATGAAACAGACAATATTTACACATATTTCCAATTTATAAACAACACAAGAACCCCACTGGACCTAACCAGTGGTCTGCTAATAACTTCTCTCTCTCTGCTCCCTTCCCCCACCATATACAAGGTAAAAGTTTGCTGATGATACACAATTGGGGGGGGTTGCCTGTACCTCGTCAGGCTGTGCAGCCATCCAACGTGACCTGAACAGGCTGAGAGCTGGCTGCAGGCAAACCTCATGAAGTTTAATAAGGAAAAGTGCAGGGTCCTACATCTCCATACATGGAGGAATAACAACAGGTACCAGTACAGGTTAGGGACTGCCCTGCTGGAAAGCATCTCCACAGAGAAAGTCCTTGGATGCTGTTGGACAGCAAGTTCTGCACGGAAGAACAAAGTGGCCTTCTGCCCAAGAGAGCATGGGGTGCATCAAGAGAGGTGCATCCAGCAGGCCTAGGGAGGTTTTTCCACCTCTCTCCTCTGCCCTGGGGAGACCACACCTGGAACACCGTGTCCAGTTTTGGGCTCCCCAGTTCAAGAAAGACAGAGACCTGCTGGAGAGAATCCAAGGGAGAGCCAGGAGGATGATTAGGGGACTTGAGCATCTCCCCTGTGAAGAGAGACTGAGAGCCCTGGGGCTCTTTAATTTTGAGAAGACTGAGAGGGATCTCACCAATGTCTATAAATATCTGAGGGGTGGGTGTCAAGTGGAGGGGGCCAGGCTCTTTTTGGTGGTGCACAGTAATAAGACAAGGAAGAATGGGTTCAAACTTGAACATAGAAGATTTCACCTCGACATGAAGAGAAACTTCTTTACAGTGAGGGTGAGAGAGGACTGGAACAGACTGCCCAGGGCAGGTTGTGCAGTCTCCTTCTCCGGAGACTTTCCAAACCCACCTGGATGCATTCCTGTGCAGGCTATCCTAAGTGATCCTGCTTTGGCAGGGGGGTTGGACTCAATGCTCTAGAGGTCCATTCCAACCTCTAATATACTGTGATACAAATCTGTGGCCTCCACATTGCTTCATCTCTTCATATTATAGCATTCTTTGAATGTAGCATGAGTTCCATAAAGCATAAAGTTTTCCCTATGCCTTCAGAATTTTCTCTTTGTTTTGAGAAGTACTGTCAGGTATACCTAGCTGCTTCTACCAGCTCCTTGACAAACCATATAAAGATTTACTTTTTTTTAGATAAGTGTGAGCCCCTTCTAGAAAAATAATTTTCAGGACATAGATTTCAGGCAGGTTTCTTTGGGTGTTCACTACTTGCAGTTTTTCACTATGTCACTGCAGTCATCTCACACTACACTGTCCATTGTACTTTACGATAAACCTGATGAAAATCTTTTTGTTGGATATGAAATGAAAAAGAAAAGAAATTAACATTCTAAACTGTTTTTCTTTGTTCGATTGATTTTGTTTTGGTTTGTTTGGGTTTGGTTTTGCACAACTGCAAGTGATCCCTTTGTTTTCAGTCATTTCTATGAATGGGGAAGAAGCTGAGCAAAAGTATTCCTGTTTACAAAGCCCTTGGAGCTAACAATATTTATTAGCATGACTCAAGTTAACATTCGTCTCGAGCTGAAATTTGTTCTAATAAATACTACAGTTGCTTCTGTCAGTTTTTCAGCTGTCTTATGCCCTTCTAGCTCTTGTTTAAAACTGATGGCGTTCAAATCACAGACCTCAGAAACAATCTAATACTCAAAGGTACATGTGGTAACAAACCAATTGTTTAAACTTCTTTTTTCTTTCTCTGTGCTTTGATAAGAAAAATGCTGACGGTTATCCCTCGCATTGCATGTTGTTGCTTTTGTGTGTTCTCCTGATGCTCTTGGAAGTCCTGCAGTCAGAAAGACATGTAAATGGATTAACACTTAAAGCATTATGGGACTCTGCTTTACATAAGCAAATTGCTACATGTTCTTCTGCCTGCTTTTGTTAAGCAAAGAGCGCTTTAACAGTGTTCTCTATCCCACCTACATTGATGGGAAACCGTAAATTAGCAATGAAAAATCCAATATGAAAACATCAAGGGATTAACTAATTAGTCACCTTTTCAAATCAGTTAACTATCTCCAAATGCACCTCAGTCTGGCTGAGTGCTAAGAAGTGCCATTAACAATGAATTTCATAGAAACATAGAATCAGTCAGGGTTGGAAGGGACCACAAGGATCAGCTAATTCCAACCCTTCCCTCCAGCATGTCTGCTGCACCACACAGTTTGGTGTCCTCAGCAAACTTGCTGAGGGTGCACTCAATGCCACTGTCCATGGCACCAACAAAGATGTTGAACAAGACTGGTCCCAGGACTGAGCCCTGAGGGACTCCGCTTGTCACTGGCCTCCACTGCGACATGGAGCCATTGACAGCCACTCTTTGGGTGCAGCCATCAAGCCACTTCTTTATCCATCTCGTGGTCCACCCATCAAACCCATGTGTCACCAGTTTGGAGAGCAGGATGTGGTGCGGGACAGTGTCGAAGGCTTTGCTCACGTCCAGGGAAATGACATCAGTTGCTCGCCCCTCATCTATTAAGGTTGTGACCTGTTCCTAGATGCCACCAGGTTTGTCAGGCAGGATTTGCCCTTGGTAAACCCATGCTGACTGTACCCAATCAGCTCTTCACTATTCTTCTGTCTCAGTAGTGCCTCCAGCAGAATCTGCTCTATGATCTTACCAGGCACAGAGGTGAGACTGACTGGCGTGTAGTTCCCTGGTTCTTCCTTCTTACCCTATTTGAAAAGGGAAGTAATGTTTCCCCTTTTCCAGTCAGTGGGGACTTTCCCAGACTGCCAGGACTTTTGGAATATAATAGAGAGGGGTTTGGCAACCTCATCTGCCAGTTCTCTCAGTACCTGTGAGTGTATCCCGTCGGGTCCCATGGACTGGAACACTTTCAGGTTCTTCAGGTGATCACGAACCTGATCTTCACTTATGATGGACAGTTCTTCCTCCCGGTCCTTGCCATTAGCTTCCATGAGTATTCCAGGAGTGTGGCTGGAGGCCCCTGAAGTGAAGGCTGAGGTAAAGAAGTCATTGAGAACCTCAGCGTTTTCCATGTTACTTGTGACCATTTCACCTGTTTCCTTTCTGAGGGGGCCCACACCTTCCCTAGTCTTCTTTTCACCATTAATATACCTGTAGAAATTGTTAACTGTTCCCTTTAACCTCCCTGGCTAGATTCAATTCAAACTGTGCTTTGGCTTTCCTAACCAGGGCTCTTGCTGCTCGGGCAGCTTCCTTATATACTGCCATTCCAGCTGTCCTTTCCTCCACTCCCTGTAGAGTTTCCTTTTAAGTGATAGCGTGTCCAGCAGATTCTTGCTCATCCAGCCAGGCCTCCTAGCATTCTTCCCTGCTTTTCTCTTTGTTGGTATACATTGCTCCTGGGCACAGAGGAGGTGCTCCTTGAATACTGACCAGCTGTCCTGGGCCCCTCTTCCCTCTAGGGCTTTGTCCCATGACACTTTGGCTAGCAGATCCCTGAAGCGATCAAAGTCTGCACGCCTAAAGTCCAGGGTCATAAGCTGAGAATACATCCTCCTGGTTGCCCTGAGGATCTTAAATTCAACTGCTTCATGGTCACTGCAGCCAAGGCTGTCTCTGAGCCTCACATTGCTTACCAGCCCTTCCCTGCTGGTGAGAACAAGGTCCAGCATAGCACCTTTTCTTGTTGGTTCCTCTACCATTTGGAGGAGGAAGTTGTCATCTATGCAATCCAGGAATGTCCTGGATTGCTGGTGCCTTGCTGTGTTGTCCCTCCAGCAGATGACAGGGTGCTTGAAATCCCCAGTGAGGACCAGGGCTTGTGACCTGGAAGCTGCTTCTATTTGCCTGAGGAGGGCCTCACCTGCTTGGTTCTGCTTGTCAGCTGGCCTGTAGCAGACCCCTACAGTAACATCTCCATCCCCTGTCTTGCCTTTAATTTTAACCCATACACTCTCAACCAGCTCATCATCCTTCCCCAGGTGGAGCTCCACTGATTCCAGCTGGTCACTGACATAGAAGGCAACACCTCCTCAGGGGATATGGGAACATTTGTGTATTAACTGATGTCATTGCTGATGTCAGTTCTACTCACTTCTATGTATCTACTGTAAAGAACCATAAAGGAGTCACACCTGTTTTAAGTACTGCTATGTCCTCAGCATACCAACTCCTGATTTCAGACACAGCTGGCAAACCACATCATTTACTGGATGACCACTCATAACACTGGAATGTGTAGTGTATTTAGAGTGCTTTCTGGTGAAGAGAGGATGGATGGCAACCATCTCACATCCTTTTGGAACAAACTCATTCCCAACACAGGCATAGTAGAGGAACTGAGCTGCCCATTGCTAGAGGATTTTAGGGATCGAGCAAATGATTTCCCTTACATGGTGAGGAAAAAGAAAGCAGTTTGAATACCAGCAGTCCTTCATTATTCTGTGGAAAAGGATTTGGGGGTGCTGATGGATGGAAGCTGGACAGAAGCAGGCAGTGTGAGCTTGCAGCCCAGAAGGCCAAAGGCAGCCTGGGCTGCATCAGAAGCAGCATTGCCAGCAGATCCAGGGAGGTGATTCTGCCACTTTGCTCTGCTGAGACCTCACCTGGAGTACTGTATGCAGGTCTGGAAGCCTCAATATAGGAAGGACATGGACCTGATGGAGAGGGTCCAGAGGAGGGCCATGAAAAGGATCAGGGGATTGGAGCACCTCTGCTAAGAGGACAGGCCGAGGGAGCTGGGGGTGTTCAGCCTGGAGAAGAGGAGGCGGAGGGCTTTAAAGACTAATAGCAGCCTGCCAGTACCTGAAGGGGGCCTACAGGAATGATGGGGAGAGACTGTTTACAAAGGCCTGCAGTGACAGGATGAGGTGCAATGGGCTTAGGTTGGTTATCAGGAAGAAGTTCCTCACTAGGAGGGTGGTGAAACACTGCAACAGGTTGCCCAGGGAGGTGGTTGAGGCCCCTTCCCTGGAGACACTCGAGGTAAGACTTGATGTGGCCCTGATCTGCTCAGTGGTATCCCAGCTGACTGTGGGGAGG
The DNA here is from genome assembly GCF_027791375.1 of Indicator indicator. Taxonomy (NCBI): domain Eukaryota; kingdom Metazoa; phylum Chordata; class Aves; order Piciformes; family Indicatoridae; genus Indicator; species Indicator indicator. The sequence goes on from NC_072053.1 coordinate 80,794,255, forward strand.
GAGGACTAGATGACCTTTGGAAGTCCCTCCCAGCCCACACCATTCTATCATTCCAAAAGCAAATTGGGTTTACCTGCTTCTCGCTCTGTAAAACAAATCACATGGAACCAGGAAGAACTACTGCTTAGGGCAGTTAGGCAGCCTCCTGACTTCCACCAGTTGCCAAGGCATAGAAGATGGCTTTCTGATAAACTGTTGAACAACACGCTGTAGCTTATCAAATTTCAGTGACCTAGAGCACACTTCTGTGTTGGTGCTAACTGACTGCTGGGCTGGGCAGGCATCACAGATTATTTTCCTCAAGTGTGACAAAATGGTAAGCTGCAAAATAAACTGGGATGCAATGCCTGTGACTCCTGAGCAGTTTGGACTAAAGCTGTTTCATATCCAACATAGTCTTTAGAACGCAATACCTAGACCTTCCAGGAGTGAAGTGTGCATGTCCTCCTCTCCTCGGTCCACAAAGTTTGATGCAGTGGGCAGGATTATTTCACAGAAGCACAGAATTAACATGGCTGGAAAAGACCTTCAAGATCATCTAGTCCAAGCTCTCACCCAACACCATCTAATCAAGTAAACCACGGCACCGAGTGCCTTATCCAGTCTTATTTTCAAGACGTCCTGGCAGGGTGACTCCACCACCTCCCTAGGCAGCCTGTTCCAGTGGCCGATCACTCTTTCTGTGAAGAATTTCTCCTAACACCCAGCCTACACTTCCCCTGGCACAGCTTGAGACTGTGTCTTCTTGTCCTGTCAGCGGTTGCCTGGGAGAAGAGACCAAGCCCCACCAGGCTACAGCCTGCTTTCAGGTAGTTGTAGACGGCAATAAGGTCTCCCCTGAGCCTCCTCTTCTCCAGGCATTTCTTTCGAGCCATGACAAAAGCAAGCACGAAGGAATATTGTGACCCTTAGGAATATCTACAAGCGTCCAGGGCCGAGCGGCAGTGGCAGTACCGTGTGCTGAGGGCAGCACTGTGCCCGGGGCACCCTCCATGCCCCCGTCCCTGCCTCGGCTGGAGGTGCCCGGGGGCGGGCGGGACGCGGCTGGGCCGAGGCTGCTGCTGCTTGATTGGCTGTGGCCGGGGGGTGTGGTGTGGGGGGATGCGGTCGGTTGGGTTCGGCTCGTGCAGGGCAGTGGCAGTGCCGCTGCGCAGTCAGGCAGCGGGGCGCGAGCGGCGGCCGTTCCCCGCCGTCGGCTTTGTGGTTCTCGGCTGCCCCTCAGCGCAGGGTCTGCCCCAGGGCGGGGCGGTGGGGTGGGTGTTAAGGGCTTCCTGAGGGGCTGCGCCTTTGCCTCGGCATGAAGCGGCAGTCGGCTGGGCTGGCGGCGCGGCCGGTGCGGGTGAACACAGATTGACTTAAAATGTTGTGGGGGAAACGGGATAAAAGGCAGATAACTTTGTGGTGTGTTTGTCGTGACGTTTGGGTTGGGTTTGAGTTTTTTTCTTCTTTTTCCCCATCATTCCAAGGGAAGTGCTGACTGTGTGTCTTCGTGCAGCATTGCATTCCTTGTACTTTCTTGTCCTCTTCCCTTTACCCTCTGTGCTCTTCCCTAATGTCCTGCCAATTCCTCTGCCCCTTTTCCCCCATCACTCCTTCCCTTCTCCCCTGAGAGTCATTCTTAGCAGTCTGTTCCTCTGCTCATCAGCCTCTGTTGACAGTGAGTGGTGGTGTAGGCAACTTCAGGTCCGTTCTCCTGAGCTGTCTGCACCTTTTTTTTTGCTGTTGTTGATCACCTGAATGACAAGCTGGCAAACTTTCCCTTTGAGTGCTGTTCCCTGACGTTTGTCTTCCTCATTCTGGTGTACTATCCTCACCCACAGCGCTTAGTGCTGAATGGTGACTGGAAATGTAGGCACCCCATGAGTGTGCCCCTTCTCCTGTGACCAAGTGTAGCTGGTAGGGGGATGAGACACTGCTGTCTTAAGCTGGCTTAGCAAGGCTGGTTTCTTTGTGAGAAAAGTGATGCACTTTCTAGAGGGAAAAAACCCAATCCGGAATATTAAGAATTGAGCAAAGTAATTAACTTTGTATTCTTCTCCTGGTTGTCCACGTATGCTTTGTGGCAGAAGAGGTTTCAAGGAGAAGCAGAGATGATGCTCTTGCAGCATGCTGAAAGATCAGCAGTAATAATAGTAGTCTGATGAGGGCTGCACTGGGGGAGGAAGCTTTCTCCTCACATGAGCAGCCTGGCATGCATGGTGGGCATGCAACAGATCCTTCTAGAAGGATTGGTAAGGCACATGGAGGAGAGGGAGGTGATTTGCCACCTCACCTTGAGGACTGCGACCAGCTATGGGGACAACTTGTGACCTTCCAGTATCTGAAAGGAGCCTGAAATGTATCTGGGAAGGAACTGTTTACAAGTGCATGTAGCACTAGGAGAACTGGTAATGGTTTGAAAGAAGAGAAAGGCAGATTTAGATTGTTTTGTGTGATGTGATCCAGCTGTGCCAGCATCAGCAGCTGAGCAGCTCCCCTGGGCCACAGAATGGATCAGGCAGAGAAAAGCAGTAGGGACAGTTGTAAAGTTGTAACTTTTATTAATATTCACCTTTAACATCAACATCAACATTAACATGTCTATTAACATCAAAAAGTGTGCAGTGCAGGGCCGAGCAGCACTGTCAGTACCATGTCCTGAGGGCCTGTGGAATGCGTGCAGCACCATCCATGCCCCCAACCCATCTCATGGGTGCTGGTGCCCCCATTCTGCTGCTTCTGGATGCTGGATGTTCAGGGCCAGGTGGGGACTCCTTGCTGGGTGATGGTAGCAGGTCCTGCCCTTGTGCAGGAGGAGAGAATATGGGAAGCTCTGCACAGAGCTTTCAGCGTCTTCTGAAGAGCTCTCAGTGTCCTGAAGGTGGAGGGTTGTTTTTGCTGAGCCAGGGCTTCGTGGTCCATGCCAACATCTGCCATAGTGTCTGCAGAGGGGAAGAAGACACCTCATCCTCGTCCAGGTCCCAGAGTGTCATTTTCACCTCCTTGTCACAGGCTGTGCCCGTGTGTCTGTATGGGACCAGCCTCTGTTTTTTCCTCCCCTCTTGCTGCAATGCCTGGCTCAGGGCACGTGGCCCGTGGAGGTGGCTCCAACTGTTGGTAGCCACTGACTGCTGTGCTGCAAGACATGTCCCTGCAGGCTAGGCTGCTGGCAGATGATGAAGAGGGTGATGGCAGGGGTGGCAGCTGGCCATAAGTGCCAGCTTCTTGCCATGCAAGAGCTGCTGGTATGTCCCATCGTGCTGCTTCTGGTGCAGGGCAGTGGTACCGTCCGTGCCAGGCTGTTGGTCTGCAAGAGAAGGCAATGACAAAGGTTGCTTGTGAGCAGTGTGGTGGCCTTTTCTCCTCTCCTAGTTACTGCACTGCACCCTGGCACACACACTCCTCAGGCCCCAGTGTCGTCCTGCTCCCAGAGCAGCCATGTGTGGCAGTTTAGGCTGGGTGTCCCCTGCCACTGCTGCATGAGATACACCTCTGGTGTCCCAGGTACCCACCCTCTAGGGGTGGACACAGGAAACGGTGTATTTCTACCCATAAATCCTACGCCCTATAAAGCCATCGGCAGAGTCATCCTCTTTCTCTTTCTTCCCTCTCCGCTCCCATGGGAGATGTCCTCTCTTATCGGGTCATGCCGGGGGGTTATCTCAGGCCTCTTAGGCCTGACTAGGCCTAATGCCAGGAGGAGAATGGAGCGGGGGGCAGTCTCAGACCTGGCCAGCCTGAGACTTGCCTAGGAGTGGGAGGGGGAGGGAAGGAAGAGCCCTGAGGGATTGGGTAGACCCTCAGGTGGGAGGAAGGGAGGATTGGGAAGCTTTTCGGGAATTCTGTCAGGGGGTTCTGTATGCCTTAGGATGTTCTTTTCCACTATGCTTTGTAGTTTGTAGTTCTTCTGTAGCTTCACCAATTTGCTTTTCCATTTAATCTTTTCCATCACTCTCCCATCCGTTTGCGTGTGTCATTCTTTTGTCCCTTTCGGGGCAAGAGATGTTCTGGCTGGCCTCAAACCAGCACACCATGCTTACCCATCACTGTGGTGGGTCAAGCTTGGGGCTCTCTGCCCAGCTGTCCCGCATCATCACGCTGCTTTGATGTTGGGAAGTGGTACCACCCATGCCAGGGTGTCAGTCTGGAAGAGAAGGCAATGAGAAAATTTGCTTGTGAGCAGTGTGGTGGCCTTTTGCCCTTGCCCACCCCTGTGCCTTCCTGGCACCAGCACCCCTCAGCTCCAGTGACCTCCTGCTTCCAGAGCAGAGCCATGCTTACCCATCTCGGTACAGGGACACACTAGGGGCCCTAGGCCCAGCTATCCCACATCACCATGCTGCTTCTGATGCAGGGGACTGGTACCAACCATGCCAGGCTGTCAGTCTGCAAAAGAAGACAATAAGAAAGGTTGCTTATGAGCAGTGTGGTGGCCTTTTCCCCTGCCCTAGCTAGTGCACTGCAACCTGGCACCCACACGCCTCATGCCCCAGTGTCCTCCTGCTCCCAGAGCAGCCATGCTTACCCATCACTGTGTAGGGAAATGCTTGGGGGCCTTTACCCCAGCTGTCTCACATCACCATGCTGGTTTTAACACAGGGCAGGGGTACCATCTGTGCCAGGCTGTTTGTATGAAAGAAAAGGCATTGAAAAAGGTTACATATGAGCAGTGTGGTGGCCTTATACTCACCCCTATTTAGGGCAGTGCGCCCTGGCACCCACACCCTCAAGGCCCCAGTGTCATCCTGCTCCCAGAGCAGCCATGCTTACCCATCACTGTGTCAGGACACACTTGGGGCCCTCTGCCCAGCTGTCCCATATCATTGTGCTGCTTCTGATGTGGTACCATCCCTGCCAGGCTGACGGTCTGCAAAAGAAGGCAATGAGAAAAGCTTCTTGTGAGGAGTGTGTTGTGACCTTTTCCCCTGTCCCACCAGTGTTCTTTCCTGCACCCACACCACTCAGCTCCAGTGTCCTCCTGCTCCCAGAGCAGCCATGCTTACCCATCATGGTGCAGGGACACACTAGAGGCCCTCAGCCCAGCTGTCCCACATCACTGTGCTGCTTTTGATGTGGAGCAGTAGTAAAATCCTTGCCAGGCTCTCAGTCTAGAAGAGAAGGCAACGAGAAAGGTTGGTTGTGAGCAGTGTGGTGGCCTTTTCCCCTTGCCCACCAGTGTGCCTCCCTGGCACCTGCACCCCTCAGCTCCAGTGTCCTCCTGCTCCCAGAGCAGCCATGCTTACCCATCACTGTGTAGGGACTCGCTTGGGGGCCCTTATCCCAGCTGTCTCACATCACCATGCTGGTTCTGACGCAGGGCAGGGGTACCAGCTGTGCCAGGCTGTTGGTGTGCAAGAGAAGGCAATGACAAAGGTTGCTGATGAGCAGTGTGGTGACCTTTTCCCCTGCCCTAGGTAGTGCACTGCACCCTGGCACCCACACCCTCAGGCCCCAGTGTCATCCTGCTCCCAGAGCAGCCATGCTTACCCATCACGGTGTAGGGACACACTAGGGGCCCTCGGCCCAGCTGTCCTGCAGCACTGTGCTGCTTCTAAAGTGGGGAAGTGGTACCAGGTGTGCCAGGGTGTCAGTCTGGAAGAGAAGGCAATGAGAAAAGCTGCTTGTGAGGAGTGTGGTGGCCTTTTCCTCTTGCCCACCAGTGGGTCTCCCTGGCACCTGCACCCCTCATCTCCAGTGTCATCCCGCTCCCAGAGCAGCCGTGCTTAATGCTTACCCATCACTGTGTCTCTGTGTCCCTTCCTGCACCTCCTGGCTGCCAGTTTGGCCCTTGGCTCAGCTGTCCTGCATCCCTGTGCAGCAGCAGGGCTGTGGTACCATCCATGCCAGGTTGTTGGTCTGCAAGAGAAGGCAAGAAGTGACTGTATATGAGGAGTGTGTTTCCTTTGTCTCCGCACTGCAGGCTGGAAGAGCTCCTGCAGCTGGGCTTCCCTGGCACCTGTAAAACTGCCCTGTCCCACCCCCCTTCCCACCACAATGTCACTGCACTTCCACACACACCACTTCCACAGATGGGTGCACGTCCACCCATCCCTTTGTCCCTTCCTGCCCCCCCTGTGGCCTCCCAGGCTCCATACCTGTGTGGGGTTGTCTGACAGTGCCCTGTGAAGTTGAGCAGGGCAGTGGTGGGAGCCAGTCCCCATAGAAGGCTGAGCCCCAGCTCTGGCACTGCCCTGCAGGGACTTGTAAGTGTGCAGTGGCCTCTGGTAAAGCTGCAGGCAGGTGCAGGAGGAGAAGAGGTCTGTGGGATGGAGGCAGCTGCCTTGGCACAGCGGTGTCATCCCTCAGCTGGTGGTGCCTCCTCTGCCAGCGGCTCAGCAGCCTTCTGTCAGTCTGTGAGGGGCCATTGGCCTCATTGTCCATGGGCATGTCCAGCGTTTTGTGCCTCAGAGCCTTTGCAGTCACTCAGGGGAGGAGACGTGCTGCTCTGGGAATGCCACCCCAGGGAGATGGAACTTCTTAGGTAGTCAGCTCCTGGACGCTGCAGGCTCAGGGGCAGGTGGTGCTGTCTCCAGGGACACATCGTCCCTGGAGGCAGCAGGTCCTATTCATCTGTCTGCGGCCTTGTGCAGCAGGTGAGAGCACGGAAAGCTCTGCGCAGAGCTTTCAGCGTCCTCCTGAAGATGGAGGGCCGTTTTTGCTGAGCCAGGGGCAGCTGCTCCATGCCAGCATCGGCCATAGTGTCTGGAGGAGGTGAAGCAGACACCTCATCCTCGGGTGCGGCTGTGGCCACAGTGGCTGTGCTGGCTTCTTCCTGAGGCTTGCCAGCCAAGGTGGACTCAGTGTCCTGGGGGGCCACCGGTGTGGTTTCTGGTGTTTTGTTCCTGTCTTGGACCAGCTCTTCCTGGACGATGGCCACAGCCTGGTGCACAACGCTGCTCACAATCCCTTCGTCTGTCTCCATTATTCTCTCCTGGCTGGCTGTAGAGCTGCACAGGGCAGGATTCTGGCTGTCCTCCAGTGTGCCTGGCTCACCAAGCACAGGGGAAGCAGGAGTGGCCTTTTCCTGCTCTTCTAGCACAGGTGAAGGAGGAGCCACATTGCTGTTCCCTTCCAAGGGGGACTCGGTGTCCTGAGCAGCTGCCAGTGCCAGGGCTTCCCGTTCAGAATCTTCGAGAGCTCTGCCCAAAAATGAAAGTGCTGCCTCAGTCTCTGTGTGCCCCACGCTGCATAGTGGGCTGGGTGACTCCTGGGTTTCAGAGGCAGGAATCTGGTCCTGGAAGAGCTCTGGGTACAAGGAGTTGATCCAGATATTAGTGATTTTGAAGTCTTTGTACAGCTCAAAGTCCTCCTTCTCCTCCTCCTCACATGTCTCCATGGGACTTGGGTCCCCCAGCATGTCCTCGTGTGGCACTTGCTTCTGCTCTGTGCCCTGTGCAGATGCTGCCTCTTCCTTACTGGGGGCTTCCAGCACCTCCTTCTTGGTGCTGCTGTCCTTTGTGTATGCCTGCTCCTGAACTGGTGGGAATGCCAACTGCAGCTGCTGGAACAGGGATGGGGAAGGTGCTGGTGCTGCAGCGGGGTGGAGCTTGAAGGGCTGAACCCAGGTAGCCTCATCCGTTGTCTGGGTGGGTTCGAGCAGCTGCTGGTCGAGCTGGCTCTGCTCCAGGCCATGCCACTGCAGGCAGAGGGTGACTTTTAGAGTGACCTGGGGCTCTCTGTGCCCACTGCAGGCCAGGGTGCCTGTGTCCTGCTCTTTCATAGGCTGGTTCACAATGGTGATGACAGTGTGAGAGTTGGTGGCAGCCTCATCCTGTACCTGCTGCTGTGACCTGCTGTCCAGGTAGCAGCGGATACGCAGCGCTGGTTCTTCCAGCTTTGCAGCTTGTGGCCACTGCCCTGGCCCTGTGTCCCTCCCGGTGGACGCTGTTGCAGCAGCACTGGTGCCCTGAGATGTGCTGGCTTCAGGCAAGGACAGAGCTGGGTGGTCCCTCTGTGGCTCCTCCCTCTGTGCCACTGGCTGCTGGCCATGTGCTTGGGTGCCTGTGCAAACCTGGCGTAGGACATCCTTCACCATGTCCTGGAGCGCTACTCTCATGTCCTCCTCACAGGCTGTGCCCCTGTGTCTGTATGGGACCAGCCTCCGGTTGTTCCTCAGCCTTGCTGCTGTGCCTGGCTCGGGGCGGGTGTCCCGCGGAGGTGGCACCGGCTGTCGGAAGCCACTGGCTGCTGTGCCGCTAGCCATTTCCCTGCAGGTTTGGCTGCTGGCAGATGATGAGGAAGGTGGTGGCAAAGGGGGCAGCTGGACGTAAGAGCCAGCTTCTGGCCATGCTGGAGCCCTGGGTGTGTCCCAGGGTGCCGCTGCCTGGCGTGGCAGCCAGGTTGTCACAGGGGTCGCGCTGTCGTGCATCGCCGTGCCGCTTCCGACGGCAGGCAGTGGTAGTGTCCGTGCCGCACTTCCGCTCTGCAAGAGAAGGCAAGGAGCTTCATGTGAGGAGTGCGGTTCCTTTAGGCCTGTCCCCAGTGGAAGAGCTACTGTTGGCTGTGCTTCCCTGGGCATGCACAGCCCCCCTCCCCCAGGCCCCAGTGTCACCCCACTCCCACAGCAGCAGTTATCCCACCCAGCCCTGTTCCCGCAGCCTCTTGCCCGCCCACCACGTGGCCTCTGGGCTCCGTACCTGTGTGGGGTGTCTAAGAGCGTCCCGTGAAGTGGAGCAGGGCAGCGGTGGGAGCCGGTCCCTATAGAAGGCTGAGTCCCAGCTCTGGCTGCCCCGCAGGGAAGTGTTCACCAGCCTGTGGGAAACCTGCAGGCAGGTGTAGGAGGAGGCGGTGTGGGATGGAGGCAGCTGCCTTGGCACAGTGGCGTCATCCCTCACCTGGCGGTTCCTCCTCTGCTGCCGTCTCAGCAGCCTTCTGTCAGGCTGTGAGGGGGCGTTTGCCTCATCTTCCATAGGCATCTTCAGTGTCTCGTGCCTACGAGCAACCCAGGGAAAGTGCTGTCTCGTGAGAGAGCTGCTCCTCTGGGAGTGCCTGCCCAGGGAGCTGGTGCTCCTTAAATATTCTCCTGGGCACTGCATGACAATGGCCTGGCCACACCCATGCTTATGACATCACAATGGACTCTGGAACTGCTGAGGGCATTCCCATGACAATGGCCTGGCCACACCCATCGTTATGACATCACAATGGCCTCTGGAACTGCTGAGGGCATTCCCATGAGAGAGGCCTGGCTGCACCCATGGGCCCTGCATCACAATGGTGGTCAGCATTGAGGTGCCTGCTCCTCCCGTGCCCGTGTCCCAGCCTTCTGCCTCCTGTCCGTTTCTCTGTGTGAGCACCATAGGGAATCCCACTCAGAGAATTCCAACCTAGACAGTGGAACATGGTGGCCTCCTTGGTGCCTGCGTAACTGAGAAGATGAGAAGATGGTGCTGAGGTGCTGGGCTTGTGGCCAGGGAGGTGTTTGCCTCCTTGAGGTGTGCCATGGTTCCGCCGCTACGTAGGCTGTTGTCACTTAGGGAGTCTGGTGGCCCTCTTTTGGGACAGTTTAACTCTGCTCCTGCCCTTCTCCAGTGATGCTCCTCTAAGACCCCAAGCTGAAGGGCTTTACCATGGCACCTAGTGCCATCTCCTGCCACACCTGTCTTCCTTCACTCCAGGTAACCTTTGCATTGTGACTCGTTATGCCAGGTTGGCCAGGGAGAGGCTGTCAAGGCTTCAGCCCTTCTCTCTTTCTCATGCTTTGGTTAAACCTGGCCTGGATCTCAGTCTGTTTCTGTCACAACTTCGATAACTCTGTGCTTATAAATAAAATTATACCTTTATCAGAATTTTGTTGTCTTTTGTGCTTGTTAGGACATGATGGGGAAAGAGGCTCAAAGACGCAGAACTTGGAGTGTGCTGAGGTGAACAAAACTGACATGGCAGTTGTCATGGAAAACTAATTTTAAACTATATCTTTCAAACATAGCCCCTTCAAAGTAACATTCCTCTCTCGTGGTGTACTTTGTCAGGCTGGAAAGTACTTAAGTTTCTTCATAGGAGCTCATATGATGCTTTTCTTTGGATTTGTAATGAACCCACTGTTTCTAACACCCTGATGTTTGAGCTATTGCTGAACAACATTTTCACAGCATCAAGACTTTCCTGGTTTCTCACTTTAAATGTATCCTTCTTCTCCCATTGAGTAGACTGGGGCTGAGGAAAGAACACAGCCAGGCCGATGATCTGAACTAACCAAAGAGATGTTCCATTTAATGTCAAGCTGGGCAACAAAATAGAAGGGTCCACACCATCTGGTCCAGTGCTCCACAGCAAATCTTAGTATCAGGCTCATCTCACATTGTGTCTAGAAACATTTTTTTACAGTGCATTGAAGCTGCCCTGCCCAAACTGCATGCTGAAGGAAGGGGGTGGATAGAGAGCTCTTTATCTCTTTCACCGGCCAGTGATAAATTTTCCCACTATCGTTTAATTTTTTACTGAAGGCAGTTTTTATCCATCACTCTGTCTGTAGTGTTACTTAATTTCCAGGCTCTTGGAATTTCCTTTCACTCTTCTATTCTTCAAAATTTGTCCCTCAAGGTATTTATCTTAACCGTAAGAGCCTGGCAAGTAGGGCAGTTTTCAGTACTGCATGTTGAAGAGCACAGACTAAAAAGAAAGCTGACAGTTCTGCCTACTGCCCACCCTGGGTTTGCCCCTTGCAGATCTGCTCTGTGAGGAATAAACCACTTCTTCTTTTTCTCTCTCTTTTTTTTTTTTATCTACCAGCCTTACAGCCTTATGTCATTCCAGTAGTCATCTCTGCCTTACAATTACTAGCCCCCTTTTCTGTCAAACCATTTAATAGATTAACTTAAACAAGTTAATTATCTTTCAGATTGTAGCTTCTCCTTGAGAGCAGGGCTGTGTGACTTAGTTTGCCTATCTGATTATGTTGTTTCATCTAATAAAAATCTGCCACAGGATACAATGCCTCAGAGAAAGTATTGTAATAATTTTTAATAGTGAGTCATGTGATGATTCAGTGACGCTGTTTCTTAAGAGGTGTAGCCCTGCTTAATGAGTCTTGTGCCTCTGTTTAGTTTGAAAAAGAGGAAGCTGAGGGGAGACCTCATTGCTCTCTACAACTACCTGAAAGGACATTGTAGAGAAGCTGGTGCTGGTCTCTTCTCCCAGGTAATTAGTGATAGAACAGGAGGGAAGGAATGGCCTCAAGCTGTGAGTGGGTAGGTTTAGAATGGACATTATGAAAAACTTCTTCGCAGTAAGGGTGGTCAGGCATTGGAATGGGTTGCCTAGAGAGGTGATTGAGTCACCAACCCTGGATGTGGTTAAAGGTTGTTTGGATGTGGGGCTTGGGGATATGGTTTAGGGGTGAACTTTGTAGAGTAGAGTTGTGGGTTGGACTTGGTGATCCTGAGGGGTTTTTCCAACCTGAATGTTCCTGTGATTCTGTGACTTTTCTTCAGGAGTTTCCCCTTTGGAAAAATGATTGTTCTGAGCCATATCAGATGCAGAGGGTTCATGGAATATTCACTCTATCAGATTTGGTAAGCATTAATATTATAGCACATCTGAGATGCTAAATGAAAATCTGGAAAATCAGGATAAAGATATTACACAAAGCTGCTGAATCACAGAATCACAGAATGGTGGGAGTTGGAAGGGACCTCTGAATATCATCTAGTACAAGTCCCTGACAGAGCAGGTTCACCCAGAGTAAATCATACAGGAACATGTTCAGGAGAGTTTTTAATACCTCCAGAGAAGGAGACTCCAGAGCTTCTCTGGGGAATCTGGTCCAGCACTCTGCCACCTTGAAGGTCAAGAGTATTTTTCTATATGTTTATGAAGAACCTCCTTTGTTCCAGTTTGTGTCCATTGCTCCTTGTTCTGTGACTGGACACCATTGAAAAGAGTCTGGCTCCATTCTCCCGAAGCTGAAAATCAACCTAACATCAAATCCTTAAAGAGGTCAAGCTTGCTTTGGGAAGAAACTCTATATATGGGTTTGCAAGGTGCCCAGTAGACCACTGAGAAGTGTGTAGTGTGCCCAGCCTCTCAGTCTCAGTGTTGGAAGGGATGGCTAAATGCTTTGGCATATGTATTGCTTCATTTAAAAGGAAGGAAAGGTGAACATTCCAGCATGGCAGAAGAGGAAAGGCTTGGGAGAGAAGGCTGCAGTTTGTACATCTCTAAAAAGCAACCCTTAGCTGCCATGGAGGTTTTCACTGTGATACAACGTGAGTTGGCTTAAGAACCCCTCCCCCCCACAGAAGTCAGATAAGACTCATTAGTGGAAGATGACCCCTTACAGTCTAGCCAAAGCCTTTGACTGGGACTACTGAACCTTCAGAGGCATAGCTCCCTTTGAGCTAGCTTTCCTGATGAATCTCAGATGAAGATCATTGGTTTATGCCATAGAGCATGCTATGGGAAGACAATTGTGCATGGAGATTTACTGCAAAAGCTGCTGTTGTGATAAATGAGACTCATGACCTTTCTCATCACAAATTCTGGAAATTTCATTACAAGACCTTAAATAATCAAGAATGCCACTGACTATACAGTAATGGCTTTTTTTTTTTTTATTAATGCCTGTAAAGGATCTTCTGCTGAGGTTTGTCAACAGCAATAGTATTAGAATGTTGAAATACTGTTGATATTTCTCTCTTTTTTTTTTTTTTCAATCTGTTAGCAAAGATAATGTTTTATCTGAGATTAGAAACATTTTGGAAAAATTCTGGAATCCTTTTGCTGCTCTGTAGCACCAGACCCTCAGCTGGTAGAAATGACCACAGGTCTGTTTAAACACTGTGTTGTATTCAGATGAACTGCAGCCACTTAAACCATCTGGGGATCTGGTTCACAGCTTAAGAAGTCACTGTCTTTGAGAAGGAGTTAATTGTTAACAAGAGTCAGAAAAATTGAACAATGCCCATTGGTGTTGTGATCATTTCTTTTAGTAATGTTGCAGTAGCTTCAGAGTGTTTCTTGAAAGTAAAAGAAAATCAGAAGCTGTTTTTTTCATTTATGCTTTGAACACAGTGCAAATTTCATGGGAACACATAGAGTGAAAAATTTGCAAGATGGATTAAAAAAAATATACTGAGCAGTATCCCAGGAATAATCAATCCAAAACCAAAGGGGGCATTAAACTGCAAACATTGTGGTTCGTTGTGGTGTACAAGCAAATTAATTGGTTATGTCAGTTATGCCTAGGTGGCCGAGTTATCATTAATTTAGCTTACTCTACTAAAAAATTGTGTTCTTATTAGCTTTTCCTGTTGCTCCCTACATGCTTCCAAAGGGAAAAAAAAATCCCTCCATTATTAGGAAAGAGAAATTTTTTACAAATCTTAGTCATCTGCAGTTCAACAAGACCTGGACAGGCTGGAGAGAGGAGCCTCATGAAGTTCAACAAGGGCAAGTGTAGGGTCCTGCACCTGGGGAGGAATACCCCCCGGCACCAGGAGAGCTGGGGGCTTGACCTGCTGAAAGCAGCTCCGTGGGGGAGAACCTGGGAGTGCTGGTGAACAGCAATTTCCCCATGAGCCCGCAGTGTGCTCTTGTGGCCAAGAATGCCAGTGGTCTCCTTGGGTGCATTGTGTGGCCAGTAGGCTGAAGGAGGTTCTCTTCCCCCTCTACTCTGCCCTGGTGATGCCACACCTGGAGTAATGAGTCCAGTTCTGAGCTCCCCAGTTCAAGAATGACAGGGAACTACTGGAGAGAGTCCAATGGAAAGGACTGGAGCAACTCGGACAAGGAAAAGCTGAGAGACCTGAGGCTGCCTATCCTAGAGAAGACTGAGGGATCTCGTCAATGCTTACCAATATCTAAAGGACAGGTGTCAAATGGATCAGACCAGTTAATTTTCAGTCATGGCCAGTGATAGACAGGGCACAAACCAGAACACAGGAAGTTCCACCTAAATAGAAGAAAAAAAAGTTACTTTGAAGGTGAGGGGACACTGGACCAGGTTTCCCAGAGAGGTTGTGGAGATTTGCAAAACATGCCTAGTTGTGATCTTGTGCAGTCTGCTCTGGGTGAACCTGTGGTAGCAGAGGGGTTGGACTAGATGATCTCCTGAGGTCCCTTTCAACTCCTGCCATTCTGTGATTCTGTGCAGTTTCTGGCAGATTCCCAGAAATCCCTGAAGAGGAAACAGGTTAAGTAATACAACTATCCTTTTAGCTTAAGAGGTCAAATAGGGCTTACAACTTAGAAAAGTGTTCCAGAATGAAAATGACAGCCATCACCTTCCTACAAGGGCCTTATTTTCAGGTAATATCAACATACAAAAAACCCCAAAACCCTCTGGAGATATAATAATAGTAGTAGTAGCAGTAATAGTAATAATAATAGGAACGTTTTCTTGATGTTTCTTGGAAGGAATGCCCATAAACAAAGGGACTCAAAGGTATTTAATTGTTTTTAGTATCTGATAATATACACTCACAGGCATACTAACCTTTAATATGTTATCTGGAGTATCAGATATATTTGGAATATATTCTCACAGGATTTGAAATGCTTTCTGTTGTACTGCATTTGGTATTGGTGCACAATACTAAATTTCTCCCTGGCCTGCCCCAAGCAGTCTGTTGTAGGTTCTTTGAATCACATTAAACATTAATTTTTAAGCTCCATCTTCTGTTTGAATGAACTGGAGAACAGACTCAGTCTTCTTAATGTAGTAATGCTCCACAGACATGACTCTAATTATGCTATTTGCTATGCAGTTTTAAAATGCTAGTTTGGATGTGCAAATTGTGCCCTGGTGCAGGCTGTGTCCCTGTATTTGACATGAATAATTGTCACTTGGTACAAAATGCTCTTTGTTCACCACTAAATGCATCACAGGATGTTCAGGGTTCACAGCTAACCATGAGTAAAGAATACCATGGTGCAGACAACTTTAGACTCTCCTTATTCCTACTAAAGAGCACCATCCAAGTGCCAGTGGAAAGAGCCCAGCATCAGCTGAAGAACAGTTTATCATGGAAGGTGCAGATAACTTTATTTTGCTCATCTGTCCTACTCTCCAATGCAGCTGCACAACAGAGTTATGATCTACACCCAGGTACCTGCACCAAACTGGTGTCTAGGGAGGGATGTGGCAAGGCTGAGCTAATGTGAGACCATTACTGGGAATTTAGAACTAATGGCTTTTTGATTCTGTTTCTAGATCCATTATTAATTAAATCTCTTACAAGCTTGCTTTTTTTGCAGCTGTGAAATGAGTATCAGTGACTACAGCCAACCCAGATATTCACTGAGTATACAAATACAGTAGTTCCCTGTTTAAACTAGGAGAGCTAGGCAGAACAGTTTTGAGCTGGATAAGTGTGATTGACAGACATCTGGGAAGGTATTAGTTGGAAATCAAACGGCATCCCATGAGTTAATTCTGGTAATCCACTGAAAAGTGCTTGAACATGAAAAAATAGTGAAACTATTTAATTTAGGAGTAGCTTCATATTTAGTCACTTCAGGAAAAATAACAATATCTCACGTTCTACCCATTTAACTATGAAAATTAACAGGAACAAGGCATACTGGAACTATAATAATCATTTATAGAAGATAATGTGCATTCACAGAACTGATATAAATGCAAACTGGCCGTTATGATCTCTTCAGCAAAAGGACACATGACTTCTGTTACTGTCCATTGCAGTTTTTTTACCCACAAAACTGTACTATCCTAGAGTCCTAG
The DNA here is from genome assembly GCF_027791375.1 of Indicator indicator. Lineage (NCBI taxonomy): Eukaryota > Metazoa > Chordata > Aves > Piciformes > Indicatoridae > Indicator > Indicator indicator. The sequence goes on from NC_072053.1 coordinate 80,809,916, forward strand.
TGGGGAGTAAGTTCCCCATGAGCCAGCAGTGTGCTCTTGTGGCCAAGAATGCCAATGGTCTCCTTGGCTGCATTCTACAGGCAGCAGGTTGAGGGAGGTTCTCTTCCCCCTCTGCTCTGCTCGGGTGAGACCACATCTGAAATACTGTATCCAGTTTGGGGCTCCCCAGTTCCAGAGGGACAGTGATCTGCTGGAAAGAGTCCAATGGAGAGCTACAAGTATGACTGTGGGACTTGAACATCTCTACTGTGGAGAAAGGCTGAAAAAACTGGGGTTGTTTAGCCATGACAAGAGACAGCTGAGAGAGATGTCTAAAAACTCCTGAGGTGCATTGTCAAGATGAAGGTGAGTCTCTTCTTCCTGGTGCCTGGTGACAGAACAAGGAACAACAGGTATAAGCTGGAACACAGGACGTTCCACCTCAACATGAAGAGAAACTTCTTGATTGTGAGGGTGATGGAGCACCAGAACAGGCTGCCCAGAGAGCTTGTGGAGTCTTTCTCTAGAGATTTTCAAAGCCTGGATGTGTTTCTGCGTGGCCTGCACTAGGTGATCCTGCTTTGGCAACGGAGTTGGACTAGAAGATCTCTGGATGTCCCTTCCAACCCCTAACATTCTGTGATTCTATGATCCTTACCTTTTAGCTTGTCTCTTTATTCAGTGCCAGGACTTCAGCAAAACTTCTGTCCCGTTTCATGGCAGTTGTGGTTGATTAGGGATTAGAGCTTCCATAGAGGAAGGAAAACATGGAATAGGGTTGAGGGGAGGTGTTTAGTGTCAGTGTAAGACAAGCAGTATCCTATATTGCTGTTGCATGGAAATAGCTGTGGGTAGCAGCAACCTGAGTTACAGTGCAAAATCCTAACTTGATTGACTTTCCCATGACCAAAAGGCAGAAGGAAAACACTATGGACAAAGCTGAATGAATTTTTCTTTTTTTTTTTTTTTTTTTTCACACCAGCATAAAACACATTTTCATATGATCCTTTGATTATTTTTTTTGACATCTTGGAAAAGGTGAAGTGTCAAATGAATACATGTATCTTTTTTGTTGTATTACAAATGTATTACAAATATTTACTTTTATACAATACTTTTTTTTTTTCTAGTCTAACCTGTAATTTTAGAGAAAATATACTCTCAACCATTTTTTTTCTCATGTGTAGAAGGAGTTCTTTAATTATGTCCAGGAATACTGAAAACTGAAAAAAAAAATTAAAGAGGTGAAGTCAATATATGTACAAACTCCATTGTAACCTTAATAATCATAGATTTAAATTATTTTTTTTACTAATTCCTACCCAATAACCATACAATATTAACACACATATATTCCACTTAACATAACCTAGGTCATGAGGAAATACGGAACTGTTGCTAAAAACTCTTTCTTTTCTAATACATATCATACAATCATAGAATTATAAAGGTTGGAAAAGATCTCCAAGGTCAAGTCACAACAGTCAGCCCAGCACTGCCAGTTCAGCCCTAAACCATGTCCCTAAAGCACCACATCTACACATTTTTTGAACACTTCCAGAGATGGCAATTCCACCACTTCCCTGGACAGCCTTTGTAGGAGAATGTGAACTATTTGCTGTTGAGCCATGAAGGTCTTTTGAAAGAGTCTGAGCTCCCTACATACAGCAGGAATTCAGAGCACAAGTTTCTTCTGGTGTTTTTTGGTTGTTTTCTTTTGTTGTTTGTTTGTTTGGGTTTGGTTTTGTTCTGTTGTTTCGTTTCTTGGTTTAGTTTTTGTTGGTGGTGGTTCTTTGGTGGCTTTTTTTTTTGTTTTTTTTTTTTTTTTTTGGTGGAGTTTGGTTTTTTTTGTGGGTTTTTTGTGGGTTTTTTTGTGCTCTATCATATTTCTGCTAATGTCACATTTTTTGACTTTTGACCTGATTAAAATTCAGGTATTTAAAGATTCCTCACTTGTTTTTCAGCAATACTTTTTCCCCCTGTATGGCAAACACTCTAATCAGAATGTCATTTTTCTGTCAAAAAGGACTGGATGCAATCTGTGCCACAAAAATGGAATGATGTTTTCTTGACTAATTGCTTATGGTAACTCAGCTGAGAAAATGGTTAGTAATAGACTGTGGAATCTTAAAAAGAGTAAGGTAGAAGATTTTCCTATCATGTATTACCTGTTTTCAATGCACAGTAGAGCAAGAATAACTACCAGCAAGAGTACAGCACTGTGCACCTTTCCTAATAAATGGAATATGAGAAGTTGGTGTCAGCCACAGCACATAAGGATAAAACCTGTTCACCCTTCTTCCAGTTGACTCTTGCAATTACCATGAGATTGGAAAAAGAAGGAGAGAAGCTTTAACAACATACACAGTGTTCATTTTGACAAAAAAAAAAAAAAAAAAAAAAAACAAACACACACAAAACAAAACAACCTCCCCCCCTCAAAAAAAACCAAAAAAGAAAGACATCAAAGTAGGTGCAGTAAAAACACCAACATGTGTGTTTGCATGGGAAAGCTGTAATCTTTCTAAAGAAATTAGCTGCTTTATATCCTGCAAATTTTAAATTACAGTAAGACTATGTTTTTTTTTTTCTTGTTTTCCTGTAGAAATAAATGCATCACTTTAACTAAGTCTTGCAGTTGTTTTAGTTGTTCTGCAGTGAGTGAGCTTTCCCTGGGTTTAAAAAAAAAAAAAAAAAAAAAAAAAGAGAGGAATAAATGGGAAAATATTTTAAGAATGCTGCACTAGAAATTGGAATATGGGCATTAATTCTTTTGAAATGCATCACAGGAGACTCGAAGGAGTGAAGTATGAACCTTTATGTAGCTTAACAGCAAAGGTGGCGTTTCCAGTCCCCAGGTAAAGCTTGCCTTCTTCAAGAAAGACACATATAACAAAGAAAAAGATTTGCTGTTGTTACACATGTCACTTTTCATCTGCAATGAAGCCCATCTCAGGACCTATAAATTCTATTTTAAATGTATACCACAATGAGGAAAAGATAGCAGACGTTTATCCAAGCACAGACTTGAAATGAATGACTCTAGCAAACACCAGCATTGTCAAAACAAGGGATACACAACAGCACTGCTGAGACAGAGACCTATGGACATGCGGATGTGTAATCAAACTATTACAGTGTCCTTGTTAATAGCTTGTGTTGTGTTTGTTTTTTCCCTCTAACAGACAGGATAAGGAAAGACTCTGTATTAAATCCAGATCCTTTTCCTCTATTAATTTGCACCACAGTTCATAAAGGCCCTAGATATATGCTTGGTTTTGCAATAATTATCTTTGCACTGCCGAAATAATTAATGATGCCTTGAGTGCTGAGCTATCCTTAAACACTAGACTAAAGCAGAAAGGTGAGGTCACTCTTTTTTTGCTTTTGGTTAGCAGGTTCAGGCATGCACTATCAGTCTTTTGAGCAGGGCAGCTATTGAAGCAAAAAGGTGAGGTAACAGAAAGGCCTATTAAACTGCAGATCACTGGAACTTCCATTACAAGGTCAGGGCATAGTTACCTGATAAATGATGTAAGAAGTTTATTTGGCATTTCAACTTAACTAGGGAGCATCTGTAATCACCGAAATCATGAGAAACAGGAGTTAAACACTGTCCATGAAGTTTTTGCTTTTTCTTGCTGAGAGAGACACAGGTGCATATCACACCTGTTGGAGTTTAAGGTTTTCCATACTTATGCAAACTTTTCACTATGGCAAAGGTCTCAGCAACTCACAGAGAGCTTTTGTTCCTCATAACAACAACAGAGTAAGATGAACACTGATTTATTCTCCTGAACTGGTTTAAAAAATTAGCAGCTTTGTTCTGTTTGGTTGACTGCATAGAGACAAGGCTTCTAAATATAGATATATACAAATGTAAGGAAAAATAACAACAGAATCACAGAATGGTGGGGGTTGAAAGGGACCTCTGGAGGTCATCTAGTCCAATTTCTCTTCTAACATAGGGTCACCTAGATCCGGTTGCAGAAGAACACAGGTAGGTTTTGAAAATTTCCTAAGATGGAGACTCCACAACCTCTCTGGGAAGCCTGGTCCAGTGCTCCGGCACCTTCAAAGTAAAGATTCCCTTATACTTAAGGGTAACCTCCAGTGTTTTAGTTTTCATCCCTTGCCCTTTGTCGTATCACTGGGAACACTGAAAACAGTCATAGAATCATAGAATCATAGAATCATAGAATCATAGAATCATAGAATCAGTCAGGGTTGGAGGGGACCACAAGGATCATCTAGTTCCAATGCCCCTGCTATGGGCAGGGACACCTCACACTAGATCAGGCTGGCCAGAGCCAGGCAGCCTGGTCAGGCCCCATGCTCTTATCCTCTGCCCTGCCACTATTGGTTATCATTGATAAGATCCTTTCCCAATTTTCTCCTGACTCAACAGCCCCAGGTCTCTCAGCCTCTCTTTGCAAGACAGTTCCTTCAGTCCCCCCAGCATCTTCATGACTCTTCATTGGACTCTGTAGTAGTTCCCTGTCACTCCTGAACTGGGTAGACCAGAACTGGACACAGTACTCCAGACGTGGCCTCACTGAGGCATAGTAGAAGGCAATGAGAACATCCTTTGACCTGCTGGCCACACTCTTCTTACTGCACCCCAGAATACTGTTGGTCGTCTTGGCTGCAAAGGCACATTGCTGGCTCATGGGGATCTTGTTGTATACCAGTTCTTGCTCACAGGATCACAGGATGTTAGGGGTTGATCACAGGATGAAAGGACCTCTGGATATCTTCAAGTCCAACCCCACTGCCAGAGCAGGACCATAGAATCTAGCACAGGTCATACAGGAATGCATCCAGATGGGGCTTGAAAATATTCAGAGAAGGGAACTCCACTCTCTGGAGAGTCTGTTCCAGTGCTCTGTGACCCTTACAGCAAAGTTCTTCCTCATGTTGAGGTGGAACTTCCTGTGCTGTAGTTTACATCCATTGCCCCTTGTCCTGTCACAGGGCACAGTGAGCAGAGGCTGTCACTTCCTTCTTAGCCCCAGCCCTCAGATATTTGTACACATTTATTAGGTCCCCTCTCAGTCTTCTCTTCAGACTAACCAGCCCCAGGGCTCTCAGCCTTTCCTCATAAGGCAGTGCTCCAGTCCCTTATCATCTTTGTAGCCTTCTGTTGGACTCTCTCCAGCAGATCCCTGTCCCTCTTGAACTGGGGAGCCCAGAACTGAATGAAATATTCCAGGTGTGGTCTCACCAGGGGAGAATAGAGGGGGAGGAGAACCTCCCTGGATCTGCTGGACACACTCTTCATAATGCACCCCAGGACCCCATTGTCCCTCTTGGCCACAAGGGCACATTGCTGACCCATCGATAACTTGTTGTCCACCAGCACTCCCAGGTCCTTCTCCACAGGACTGCTCTCCAGCAGATCACCTCCCAACCTGTACTGGTGCAGTTTATTATTCCTTCCCAGGTGCAGGACTCTGCACTTATCCTTGTTGAACCTCATTTGGTTCCTCTGTGCCCAGCTCTCAGTCTGTCCAAGTCTCGCTGGGTGGCTGCACAGCCTTCAGGTGTATCAGCCTGTGGTAGTTTTAGACTATGCCTTTAAAATTTTGCACATATTTAGAGCAGAAAGTAGTAAAAATGTAAATAAATCACTCTTCTGTGTAAAAAGGAAAATAATGATTATTCAAAAAAATTCCACTGGAGGGATATCACCCAGAAAATTTGATTCCCAAAACAATCTCTAGTTTGGTTCTGTCCTGCTCTTCTTTTCTTGGTTCTTCACTGGGGAGATAATAACTGGCTTATTGACCTTAGCTGCACCACTTTTATTTTTAGGTAAGTCTAACATATCTCTGCTTCTTTTTCTCTTCCCTTTGTACTGGGGGATCAGGGAGGGGGAAGCAGCTTCCCCTGGTCTTTGGCCAGGGGTGTCCTTGTGCAGTTTTATTAATTGTAAATATTGTAAATACTTGTGTTTGTATATATTCATTGCATTCCATTGTAGATTGTAATTTGGCTTGTAAATACAGCTCCATTTACTTCCAAACTGAGCTAGTCTGGTGAAGTTAATTTTGGGGGGGAATTTTCAACCCACCACACAGCCAAGCCTCCCAGTTTGGTATCATCAGCAAACTCATTCTCTGCAGTTGCTTTCTAGCTGCTCAGCCTGTAACCTGTACTGGTTATTCCTCTCCAGGTGCAGGACTCTACATTTGTCTTGTTGTACCTAATGAGATTCCTCTTTGTTCAACATTCTATCCTGTCCAGGTCTCGCTGTATGGCAGCAGAGCCACTCCTCCCAGTTCTGCATCACCAGCAAATCTGCTGAGAGTACACCCCTGGGGGACAGCACTGGCCACAGGCCTCCAACTAGACCCTGCACCATTGATCACAATCCTCTCAGCTCTGTTGTTTTGCCAGTTGTCAGTCCATCTCACTGTCCATTCATCTAACCCACACTTCTTAAGCTTACCTACAGGATGTTATGTCCAACACCTTGCTGAAAACGAGGTAGGGAACATCCCCTGCTCTCCCCTCACCTACTCAGCTGCTCACAGCATCATAGAAGGCTATCAGATTGGTCAAGCATGATTGAATTTCTAATGTAGCTAACTACCTCAAACACAGTTACTTTTAGTGCATTGTAACTTTACTCTATTGAGAGAAAAAAAAGGCCACTTGCTCTGCAGCTACCAGTGGCATTAAAACAAAGCAAAACACAACAAAACACCAACCCAAATTCAGCATCACTCTCAATAGATATTTAATAGCTGCATTTTTGAAAAAGAAAAGTTAAAAGCAAACAGTGATGGTGAGAACTTAGTTTTATAAAGATTTTTTTTTATGCTTCTCTACCCTCAGATGTGCACAGTGACCAGAAGAGAGGCAACACAGTGCACAGAAATCTTAGAGAAAGTAAAGTGCTGGAGATATTTGGGACTTGAATAATTGTCCAATTTCAGTTCTCATAGTTAAAGTCTATTAATAAAGATTTTTTTCCTTTTCCATAATTTAGAAACTTGCAGCTATAGAAATAATCCTCTGCAGTATTTTAGCAATAATATTTACTTGTTAGCTGCTGCTTTTTCTCTTCTAAATATTGCTCATGCTGTAGGATCTAATTAAATCTTTTGAGCATAGCAGTATGAGATTTAGGATTATACAAACTAATGCATGCCTTAAATCTCTGATTATGCTTTTCTGTTTATTTTGTTCTTTGAAAAACTGCACTAAATGGAAGCTTAAAATATTTATTTAAAATGTGAGCAGATCTATTGATTTCAGGGGTATTACTCAAGTGCTTCAAATAACGCAACTGTGTTTCACAAAGACAAAGCACAAATTGCAGATGGTTATTCTATTAAAGCAATGATCTTCATGCTCTGATTCACTCAGGTTCAAATATCTTCAGATACAACAACCCTGGAAAATGTTATTCTTGTCTAATATTTCATTTTTGTTAAGCTACAGCTGTACCTTCATTTCTGGTTTCTGCTGTGCTAGAATAAGAAAGTTATTGTTGGTAACTGTGGAAAAAACCACCTACCTGACAGCTCCCTGCTTCTTCCACTCAGATGAGCTTTCCCTTGGCTTCTCAAATTCTGAGTGACCTAACTCACATGGGTCAGACTGAAAACCTGGGCACAGCAAAATGAAACCTTTGCCATATGTTGATGGGTAGAGATGAGTGATTGCCTACACCCACAACGGAGGTGGCACTTCTCAAAGGACAACCTCAATAAAGGCTGCCAGTGGGAACAAGCCAAGGGAAGGAAATCAGAAACAATCTCTGGAGAGCAACTTCTCTCACAGGCACAGCCATGGCCTTACAGAGGATGTGTATCATCATACATGTAGCCTCTATGAACTAAACACCAACATAATGGCCATGGTGGTGTTGGGTTGACAGTTGGACTTGATGACCTTAAAGGCCTTTTCAAAATAAAGTGATTCTATGATTCTATACCTGCTTATTGTATTGCAGGTTCCTGCTGTCTGCAATATCTTCCTCTAAACTGGGGTGGGTTAATTGGCTGTGCAGTAACTTAATGTCATCAGCATTAAATAACGTCAGTAGACAATATTGTGTTAGTAGGCACCAGCCTGATCTGTGACATCAAATGAATGGACAGGCAGAGAGTTATTGTTATTGTCCCCTGTTATTGTCAAGGTGAGTTTTTGCCTGCCATGGACAAGCAGGCTTCTCCAAATAATTATCTGATTCTCTAAAATGTAAGGTCATTGTAGGAATCCTGTCTGGATGCAAATCACCTTCTGGTTGTACCATGAACTGAGATATGCCCCAGCAAAGGATGAGATTGCTCACCGGACTGCACGGGTGACTGGGGGATGGTGGAAAGATGCAACAGAAATGTGTAATGGGCAGATGCCAGTGGTATAGACACTCTCTGGAATGTGCACAGACAACATCATCTCTACCCATCAGCTATCCCAGAAAGGGAGGATGATGAAAAGGGTACAATGGATTCACCACCTGGCATGCTAAGCCCCTGATGTGTATTGTGTGTTTGGACAGGTAAAAGGCCAAGGAGGAGGCAGAGGCCCCCTCCCCTCCACCAGACCCCTGTAAGCACACAAGGAATACACAGGAAGATTCCCTGGGGACAATACCTGGACATATACCTAAAAAAAACTGTGACTAAAAAACTGTTAAAAGACCTGAGCGATGCCTACTGGGGTAGAAAAACAAAGACACGGAAGAAAAACCATCACCATGATGGAACCCTCTCCTCACCACCACCAGCAAAGCCATACCCTAAGTTTTGCCTGCTGTAAGAAGAAAAGAAGAACTCCTGGAGAAGAGAAAAGACATCCTACAGAAGACACCACATGTTGGAGGCTGCTCAGAGAAGGACTTGGACTTTGGGATCTCTCCCTCCTCAAGAGCGGACAGCACAAGCCAATAAGGATGCAGCAGCCTTCCACAGACCCAAATTGTCTGGGGGCTAGCAGGGAAGGGTGGTAATATAATTCTTTTCCCTTTCTCTCTCTCTCCCCATATTTCCCCTCTCTCTCCCTCCTTCTGTTAATAAATAACCTCACTTTTGATATTTTAGCCTCATTTGGGACTCTAATTTTGTAACATGGGAATGTTCAAAAAGAACTGAGTCTCTCTTTCCACCTCTGGACCAAGACAGTCATACATTAGTAATGTAAACAATTCCACATCAGCATTAAGATCCTTTTTACAGTAAACAGTGGAGTTAAACACAGCTTTGAAAGCAAATATAAGCCAACTTTTAATAGCCAAAGTCTTGCCGACTGGACAGCTTTCTATATCTATGGAAAAATTAATGTGGAACTGACTTCCAATCTGGGAATATTTCATCCTCATTTACACAAATGTCAATGACTGCACAGTATTTAAGGCAGTATGAAAATGTGCTCAGAATGTTTCATATTCCTATCAGGACAGCTGGAGGGACCTCTGATCACAGTCTCTGATGAAGGAGACACTGTAAATATAAAGGAATTTGAGCCTCGCAAGAAGGTTCTCAGCTAAAACCAGGGAAACAAGAAAAGGCTTTGACATAGAACTTTGACACAGAAAACCACTTTTTGTCAGTGAGGTAATGATGTAATCAATTAGGTTGAAACATTTTATATTGGGAGGAGAGCGGGGTGACAAAGTTGAGTAGCTTACCCATGGAGAATTTTAAGTGTGTTTTGCATGATTGGAGCCTTAATGGCACTGCTAATATTTAAATGATGTAAATTAATTGTCATTCAAACAATGGTGTTAGCACCAGGACCCCTGGGGGATACTTAGTCAAATGTACACTACCAGTTAAGGTATTTTGCCACATTTTCTAAGGCATTACCTTAATTTCGTTCTGCTAGACCAAACAAAACTGAAACCCTAAAAAGGAGACAGCACCATTAGCAAAGACTTGTTTTGAACATTTTCTCCTGTATCTGAGTAAATACAAATGTAAGGTAGTATTTAGACTAGCCAAGGATAGTCCTCACAGCAGTAATTAAAGTGCTACTGAGTCTAAGTTACTCTTAAATTCCTTGGTATTCAAATATTATATATGCTTTTAACAGAGCTCATTAAAAAGATTCAACATTTTAATATTCCATCTAAAGTCCAAATGGAATTCTCTTGGCCAAACCCCCAAAATTTATAGAATGTCCTATCCTAAGGAGTGCTCATTTCAAAATTAGTAGCTTACCATCCCAGGCTAATTATTTTGGCAGAGAACAACCACTGGCCAATCATCCCTTCTTCTGCACCTAATATAAAAAGTGGTAAACTAATTTTGGAAAAGAAAGCATATGCCTGTTCCTGGCACTCATCTTAGCAGTTCTTTAAAGAGGCACAAAGATACGAAACACCCATCCTTCCACTTCCCCTTGTCATTCCAAATACATGTCAAACTAGAGATCTAGGAAGTGATCCAATCTGCTCAAAGGCCAAGTACATGGACTGACCTTACAACTTATGTGTGAATACATACAACTTAATTTGATGTACAGTGATTTACACTGCAATATTCTTTTGGCAAAACAACATTAAAGAAAAGAAAAATCAACCCAGAGCATAGAACACAACATTCAGAGGGATGTTTCTCTTTCTTTCTGGTTCTGAACTTGAAACTTGCATGTATGCTAAATCAGAAGAGCAAGCAAAAGGTCATTTATAAAAAAAAATATGATGACATTAGTAGGGTTAGTGAAGATCACTTTTTTCTCCCCAAAATTAATTCAGAAAACAAACACAAGACTTTCATGAGATGCAAGCAGTGTAAAAGAAAAATCTTGAATATTTTTGCTTTTCAGATTGACTTTGCCATATACTTTAAATATTATAATTTCTATATTTTCTTGGGTTTCTTGCAAAGGAAAGAAACAATAATGCAATTACTGCTCTGCAGGAGTTAAGAAATAATCTTAATTTACTGTTTTTTTTCAGAATATATTTCAGGTTGAATTCCAAGTGAAAAAGAAATTGTAAAGTGAATCTAAAACTGTAGGTGGAATTGACAATGAAAGATTATGACTTGAAATTAATCATCCTTAACCCAATTTATTAAATGAATTGAAGACTAGGAATAAAAATGTTAAAAATCAATCACTCTATAGCATATCAGATACACTAATATCCATTTTAAGAAATAAGAAAATTTAGAAATAATGGCTCAGTTCAGACAAACTTTAAAGAGTGTGCACATATCTAAATAAGAACAGCAGACCTGCTGAGATTTAAGGACACATTTGAAGTGTTGTAATAAAATAAGAACATTTCAACAATGTAGAGGATGCTCGTGAGAACAATCATTCCCAAAATGTCGTAATTGATTCAGAAGCAAGAATTAGCACCTCCATTTAATCTCTGATACATTAAGACAATTATACTAGCATTTAAAATCAGAGTAAGTACCTGGCTGACCTGTGGCTTTCAAGAAGAGAGAAGAATATAGAAATGAAAGTGACTATTTTAACCTGGCGCTTAGGGACATGGTTTAGTGTTGACCCTTCAATGCTGGGTTGAGGGTTGGATTAGATAATCTTTGAAGTCTCTTCCAAACGTAATATATATGCAGTGATTCTGTGATTCTTTTTTTGTACAAACAAGTGGTCTAGATTTCTGCCATCAAAATTGCACAGAAGTATACCTTACCAGGGTCATTCTCCTTACTACTGACTCATAGGAACATAGGACACTATACAGCCCATAGAGAACTTAATATGTGAGAGCTACAGCAAAAGAGACAGCATGTAAGTTACCAGGTTCATTTTTTTAGAAGTTATCAATTTTGTATTTTTTTCCCCAATATATTTAACATCGTTTTGTGTTAAGTTTGGGACATATATCTTAAATGCATCTTTTTAAATCCTAGTGTAAAAGTTGAAGCAAATACCTCTCTTAAAGTACTGCAAAATGTTTCCTCCTCAGGAGTTGGGAGAGATTTGCCCTACAAGGGGCAAAAAAAGAGATTGCTTCCAGGTAAAATCTCAAGGCATAAGTTCCAATTAGATTTTGGACTGAGATTTGGCTAGGAACATCTTTTTTGTCATGTTGAATCACTCTGTGTTGCATGTCTAGATAGATCAACAATGTTACAAAAAATTCAAGGTCAAGTTGTAAAGATGTTGAGTGTCTATGAAGATGATGCAGGCAGAAAAGGAATTCCATTAACACCTATTCAGTCCATCTGGTGCAGTGAAAAGCAGAGAAGAAAGATTAAAAAACAAAACAAACAAAAAAAAAAAACCAGCTCACAGGGTGTTTTGGAAGTCATTATTTCACTAATTCTACTAATAGGTGGAATTTTGTTTCAAATAAGCTAATAAGCCCAGATGGAGGACTAAGATTATAAAACTATTCCAAGAGAAATACTCATATGCTCTTCAGGGTTAGACATTGGTTCCCAGGCTGTTTCAAGTAGGAAAAAACTGTTCTAGCCTCTTTGCTAATGGGCTTCTACTAAAAAATATGCCACCAACAGGTTCTCAGAAAAGCAGTAGAATTGTTTTTACATGAATAATGGCCAGGGAAGTAATCTAAAAGATGCCCTTTGCTAAAACAAGGGCTGGAGATGGAACAGAACATAGCTAATCTCGTAAACTGGTGTTGGCCTACTAATGGATATTTTTCAATACTTACATCTGTTTTAGACAAATGGAAAAAAACATTAACAGGAAACAGAATAGTTCTGATTCAACTTGTTTCTACAGTAAAGAACCACAAAAAAAAACTTCCCACCCTTACCTCTGCTTTTCCTCTGTAATTGCAAATACACATGGTCTCTATCACAGATCTGTAGGGAGTGAGCAGATAGTTCAAATGCTGACTCAAAGCCACTGACTTTTTTAAAGTTAATTAATTTTTAAGTTAAAATGCAGCATAAATAGTGTTTGTTGTGTTGTTGTTTTTTTTCCTAAACCCAACAAATTGATAATATCCTTATGCATATAGTAATCCCTCTGGTTTCATGAAGGCTCAACAGATTATTTTGGGTTCAAATCCACCTTAAAGAATGGGATTTTTTGCATCATTCTTGAACTATGGGAGACCTTTGATGGAATCATAGAATCACAGAATATTAAGGGTTGAAAGGACCTCTGAGATCAGGTAGTTCAAACTGCCTGCTAAAGCAGAAATGCCTAGATCAGGTTGCACAAGAACTCACCCAGGAGGGTTTTGAAAACCTCCAGAGGAGACTCCACAACATCTCTAGGCAGCTTGTTCTAGTGCTCTGGCACCCTTCAAAATAAAGATGTTTCTCTCCAAGTTCAAGTGAAACCTCCTGCCTTCTAGTTTATACCTATTTTCTCTTGTCCTATCACTCACTACCAGTGAAAAGGATCAGCTCCACCCTTAAGAAACTCCCACACTTTAGATATTGATTAGCATTTGTAAGATCCTCTCTCAGTTTCTCTTTTCCAGGCTAAACAGCCTCAGGTCCCTCAGCCTCTCTTCATAAGAGAGATGCTTCAGCCCCCTCAACATCTCCATGACTCTGTGCTGGACTCTCTCCAGCAGTTTCCTGTCCCTCTTGAACTGGGGATCTCAGAACTGGACACACTATTCCAAATACAGCCTCATTGGGGCATAATAGAAAGGAAGGAGAACCTACTTTGATCTGTTTGCCATATTCTTACCACACACCAGAATACTGTTGGCCTTCTTTTACACAAGGGCGTATTGCTGGTTCATGGGGAATTTATTGTCCACCAATCCCAGGTTCTTCTCTGCAGAGCTGATTTCTATCAGGTCAGCCCCTAACCTTTACAGGTGTAGGGATTACTCCTCCCCAGGTGCAGGTCTCTACACTTGCCCTTGCTGAACTTCATGAGGTTCCTCTCTGCTCCACTCTCTATCCTGTCTAGTTTTCACTAAATGTCAGCACAGTCTCACAGGGGATCAGCGACTCCTCCCAGTTCTGTATTATCAGAAAATCTGCTGAGAATACACTGTGTTCCTTCATCCAGGCCATTGATGAAGATGTAAAACAAGTCTGAGCCCAGTCCTGACCCCTGGGGAACACAACTAGCCACAGGCCTTCAGCTAGACTCTGCACTATTGATCAAAATCCTCTGTGCAGTCATTCAGCCAGTTCTGACCTCACTGTCCACTCATCTAACCCACACTTCCTAAGCTTACCTGTGAGGATGTTAAGTGACACAGTGGACTAATAACATCAGGTGGGATAATAATATCTTTCCACCAATCCTCAGTGAAGTTTAGATGGACTATATTTGCATGTTTGTCCCATTAGTCCTGCTAGTGTATTTTTTCAGAACCATTTACAATCAACAACATAAACAACTCCAATTTCCTTTCTAGATCTCTCTTAGCTGCTCCTCCTTAATCTAAAATCTCCTTGTGCACCAAAACAAGACAGTTAATTGAATCCACATTCTGAGAACTTTTTTCCTCAGAAAAGTGTTTACAAGCCACCAAAAGATTTAATTAAAGATATATACTATATTTCTCAGGAATTTCACTCTAGTTGTTATGCAGTAGCAATGGTATTAAAAAAAAAAAAAAACCTGCAAGCAAACAATCACAGCTTTAATTATCAATACAGTGAGAACATATTTTAAAGGATTTCATGATGTATATTAGAAAACAGCCTTAATAAATTTGGATCAAAACACTTCCCTTAGCCTCTTTTTCCAAACTATTTATATTTTTTCTGTGTAGGCAAGAAGTAAGAAAGAATTGCTACAGTGAAATTAAGTGGAAAAACCAAAGGCTGAGATCCTCACATGTCTGTATCAACTGCCATTTAGCAGTGAATAAAATGTACAGAACAGATTTTAAAACATTCCTTCCAATAATAGTACAAAACCCTCCTCTAAACTACTGAAAGGTTTCCATATGATTCTATGTAAGTGCTGTTTTAATGCATGAAATGTTAACCTGAAATCAATTTATACACCATGTAATTTTTAGCTAGGAGGGTTATACAACTATTTGTTTTCAATCAAGTTCAGTAAATGACAAAATTTTATTCCATGGCAGAATAATCCAGCAAAGGCTGGATGAATCTCAAATCTAATTTGTTTAATGTAAAAGCCAGTCAGCATTTGATTGATTCAAGATGTAGAAAGGTAGGAGAGCTACATGAGGTTCTTGATTAAACGAGTATCACAGGGTTGATTAATACAGTCATACCACCAAGACCAGTTCCAGCTCATCAGTGCTGACATACTCAGGGAAAGGATATAAATTCCTACACTCCAAACACATTGAAGTCTTTGATCTCAGCACCATACAGAAGGAATTTAATTTTCTTGTTGCTATATTCCACAAGCAGAAGTATACTTTCACAGGAAGAAAATGGATCTGTGTAAATCAGGTTCAAAAGAATTCCCTTAACTATAGCCATCCAGCAATAGCCACATTCCCATAGGGAAATATACTCCCCACAAAGGGGAATAAGCAATTACCTGCTAATTTGTCTTTGTTGCAGTGCAGCACGTAAATGTGACATTAAAATTTTCTCAATTCTAAATTTTTCCAGAATTTCAGGATTATTACAGGTTTCACTTTCTTCTCAGGGATGATTTTTAACCTGTAAAATTATGAGATGTAAGAATCCAGGTAGAAGAGCTCAAAGGTGACAAGAATTATTAGGCAAACAGATCACCAAGGAACTCCTCGGGCCAGGATGGCATGACCATCAACACCACAAGCAGAACATCCATCAGCAGATCTTTGAGGGACAGAATTCACAACCTTGTGACATGGAGTAAGAGTATTCTCAAAACTAGTTGAATTAATTACAAATAACATTCAGTAGTACAGAAATACAGAATGACAGAGTCATAGAATGGTTTGGATTGAAATGAATCTTAAAGATGGTCTTGTTCCAATCTCATCTCATGGGCATGGATGCATTCCACTAGGTGAAGCTGCTCAAAGACTCATCCAATCTGTTTTCAGTTAAAAACAACAACAACAACAACAAAGCAAACAAAAACCACACAAAACACAAAACACAAAAATATAAATAGCCCACAAGTTTTTTGGGAAGAAAACCCCAACGCACACACGCACCAAAACAAAACAAAGCCAAGCAAACAAATAAACAACAACAACAACAAAAAAAACCCCACAACCAAACAAACAAAACCCAACTTCAGTTTCCAGCTAAGTAAAATTTGGAAGTAAATCTTCCATGATTTTTCATGTTGTTTAACATGCTTGTGGTCAAACGGTTTATCAAATGTTTCTTGACTTATATAAATAAGAAATCACATGCAGAGTTTTGCCTTGAACACTTTGGTTAATCATTAATCTCTCTAGTCTATGACACCAGAAATTAAAGTCCTAGCAAAAAGCTTTTAACTTCTTGAACAGATCCTGGGAAGCAACACTTGAATAAAAATAATTCATGGATTGATTTTCTTATCTTGGTTTAAAGCAGCATTAATATTTATTGACTGAGGAAGATAGCATTAAAAAAAGCTAGTAGGAGAACTACTTGACAAAGTGCTAGTAATGTTTGAAAATAAATGCATCATGATTTTGTCTACGTCATTCTTGCATAATAGCAAAGCAACCTAAAGTTACTACAAAAGCCAACAATTTGCCTCATGTCACTGGAACTGACAGGGGGCAAAAATATGAGAGTCCTTTATTGATGTTTTGTACTGTTTTAAAAAAGTGTAAATAAAACTGTGATTTATGAGGGAAATAACCCAAACTGATATCATGGCTAGCATACACTTGGGTCTTTTGTGTGGAGGCATTCACTAGACATGGCACTTGAGGAGCTGAGATGAAATTACCCTGCCAGTGCTCTGTGGGCTAAGGTATGTTATAGATTGAGGTTTCAGAAGTGAAGCACTGTTAAAATAAACTTCTCTCTAACTCCGAAAGACCATATATGTGACATGGAATCCATGTCCAAATGTTAAAATGTGAATAAATAATAAATGTGGAATGTTTGAATCAATGCAGCATCATCTGCAGTCCATGCTCATCATTTTGGAAACCCCCTAGGTCTCTCTGTTAATTCTTCCCAACTTTTCTGCTCTCTTTTTAACTTTATGCTCCCTGTTTATCTCTGTTAGTTCTAGGGGGCTCTGCATTTAGTTGTGGCTTTGGAAATGTAAGTCTTCTTTTAAAATGTCTCAGAAATAATTATTTTATTTGCATTTTAAGCATAAGAAAAAGTCTGTTAGCATAGATTTTTTCCAATTTACATAATTTACATCCTAATGTGTTTCAAAGAAGATTTTTCAGACGATTAATAATACAACTAGCACAAAGTTGGTACCTGTATCACTGGCTTCTTTGAGTTATCCCATGAACAAAACCAGACAGACAACAAATTTCTTCAGTTTTAGGGTATTCTGAACATTTCAATAACAACTTTTCTGCTTCTGAAAAAAAAAAAGAATCCTTGTTCTTCTAAGAAAAAATCAAAACATTTTGCACTGTGCACCCAAAGTGTTTCGTTTTAGTATGTGCCTGTTCAGTTCTGTACCTGTTATACCTATTTTGTACATATTGTACCTATATTGTACCTTTTGGTCAAAAGGAATATTCCAAATATGTTTTGTTCCAACTTAAAAAGAAAATAATTTTAAAAAAAAGAATATGAGAATATATTATTGTTCAATATACAAACATAACATTTGTTACAGTGTTCCTGAAGGGCTTCATATATGAAAAAGCATCATATGGAAGTATTTTTTTTTACTTGCTATAGTAGCCAGATTTTAGTTATAACCTTAGTCTACGAATCTGCTATTTTTATGTATGGGATGCATGCATAACAATTCATACACACACATCAAGTCAGTCCTCCAGCACTAGTCCTTGCTTCAACTGTACCACTTAGAGGCCCAAATATAGTTTTTTAAATACTAGGGAAGGGGGAAAGTGAAATACCTGTAAAGTCAGGGTAGAAATAACCAGTGGTGCAGTTTTACAGCTTCTTCATTGGTTTAAGTCCTCCTTTAAAAAAAAAATTAAAAAATTAAAAAATGAAAGAAGAAATGAAGAAGGAATGAAGGAGCAAAATAATGAAGGAAAGAAAAAGACAAAGAAGGAAAGAAAGAGAAAGAAAGAAAGGAAGAGAAAGGAAGGAAGGAAGGGAGGAAGGAAGGAAGGGAGGAAGGAAGGAAGAGAGAAAGAAAGAAAGAAAGAAAGAAAGAAAGAAAGAAAGAAAGAAAGAAAGAAAGAAAGAAAGAAAGAAAGAAAGAAAGAAAGAAAGAAAGAAAGAAAGAGAAAGAAAGAGAAAAAGAAAGAAAGAAAGAGAAAGAAAGAGAAAGAAAGAAAGAGAAAAAGAAAGAAAGAAAGAAAGAAAGAAAGAAAGAAAGAAAGAAAGAAAGAAAGAAAGAAAGAAAGAAAGAAAGAAAGAAAAAAAGAAAGAAAGAAAGAAAGAAAGAAAGAAAGAAAGAAAGAAAAGAAAGAAAGAAAGAAAGAAAGAAAGAAAGAAAGAAAGAAAAGAAAGAAAAGAAAGAAAGAAAGAAAGAAAGAAAGAAAGAAAGAAAGAAAGAAAGAAAGAAAGAAAGAAAAGAAAGAAAGAAAGAAAGAAAGAAAGAAAGAAAGAAAGAAAGAAAGAAAGAAAGAAAGAAAGAAAGAAAGAAAGAAAGAAAGAAAGAAAGAAAAAGCAACCAAGCAAGTATTACATTGTGTTTTTTAAGTTCCCTGTGAGAATGTAATTGGAAGATCTACCTGGGTAAATAATAATTAGAATACACAGATAGGAGCTAGCAGCAAGCAGAGAGTTTGTGTGTGTTCGTGTGAATTGGTATGGCTGCATTTGCATGAAAAAGCCTTTATGATCTGTGGAGAGCCTCAGCTAAGAGCAAGTACCTGGTTTTGTGCCTGAGAAATAAAAAATGCATAACAATTCTCAGGTAACTGAGGGTGTCAAATAGCTCTTGTAAACCTCCCTTTTTGCCTCAGTGTAGCAGCTCTTCAAATGGTTTTCAGTGCCATTTGAGTCCTGTCACATGGCCAAAAGTGTGAGAGAAGAGTTGCCCACACTTACCTGTTTGCAAGTATTTACTGACTGTGTGCATTGAAATATAATTGGTCCATCTGTAATCTGAATGACTTCATGAAGGCCTATAGGAGCCCATGAGCCAAAACATGACCTAAAAACAGGATCTTGAGGTTCTACCATGTGATAAACTGTGGGGTCTGAATGACAAGAGCAGAAAAGAACTTGGTTAACTCAGATGAGGCTGTAATGAAAGCCAGCAGCACAGACTTTGCATGCAATACAATACAGCACGGATTAAATTTGCTCACCAATATTATTTTGGAAAAGGTAATAATAAATGCCAAACTCTAGAGCTGATATAGTATGCACTATTGAAAATGGACTAATAAGTAAAAATTACAGAGAGGATTTAATATTAGCACTTTGTCTTAACAAAAAGGCCTAAATATTTATTTCTTTTGACAACTACTTACTAAATCTACATCTCTGGCAAAAGTTGCTGAGGCAGGTGATTCCTCTCAAAAGCTGTGAACGTTTTATTGGAGATGTAAAAACTTATAATTGCAAGATATTATTCTGCCTCACCCACATAAATTCACCATCACTGACTTTTTTTTCCCCTGAAGAATTAATTGATTAGTTGAATCTGGCAGACAGTGTCTTGGGTTTTTAGGGAGCAAGACAGATGCTTTTTACCCCTGCCCAAGGAAGCAAAAGAAAGTGCTCATCACAGGATTGGAAAGAATTCAAAATTTAAGTGGAAGTGCTATTCAGAACAATGTATCCCAATACAAAAGCATACACCATACACAATTCCATAATCCACCTTGTTAAGCCCAAAGGTTTCCACAACCTTCCCCCAAACCAGGCCAAACCCCAGGCCTCAAAGACCCCCTCCATGCCTCCCTACCACCTCCTCCCAGGCCAAAATGACGCAGCTAGAAATTCATCTTTCCAGCACCAGGACCCACATCCCAGCATCACAAGAGATACAAGTCTGTGTCAGGAAGGGAGAGGGAGAGGAGAAAGGGCCAAACTGACTATGCAGCCAGTTAACATAAACGATGAAGATGCAATATTATGGGATGGAATAGCATAATTTCCTGTGTCCACCTACTGGGGATGGACTGTTCAGTTCCTTGTACCCTCTGGTACTCTGGAGGAATCGTCGCTACGGTTAGGACATAGTCATCAACTTATAACACACAGCATGGATGAAAGTGAAAATAGTGAGGTAGAGGAGGAAGACAGGCATTTTTTCTGTGTGCAAAACAGTCTGTGGCTAAGCCCTCTACAGTAAAGGAAAGCAAGTGAGGAAGCTGGCTGAAGGCTCTAGCAAAATCCCATGCAAACCAAGAATGGATGAAGAAAGAAAACTGTATGGACTGCATTTATCACAGACAGAATCAACCAGGTTGGAAGAGACCTCCAAGATCATTCAGTCCAAGTCATCACTCAACCCTAACTAATCAACTAGACCATGGCACTAAGTGACTCATCCAGTCTCTTCTTAAACACCTTCAGGGACATTGACCCCACCACCTCCCTGGGCAGCCCATTCCAATGGCCAATCTCTCTTTCTGTGAAGAACTTCTTCCCAACATCCAACCTGAACCTCCCCTAATGCAGCTTGAGACTGTGTCCTCTTGTTCTGCTGCTGGTTGCCTGGGAGAAGAGACCAACCCCCACCTGGCCATAACCTCCCTTCAGGTAGTTGTAGACAGCAATGAGGTCTCCCCTGAGCCTCCTCTTCTCCAGGCTAAACACCCCCAGCTCCCTCAGCCTCTCCTCATAGGGCTGTGCTCCAGACCCCTCCCCAGCTTTGTTGCCCTTCTCTGGACACATTCCAGCATCTCAACATCTTTCTTGAATTGAAGAGCCCAGAACTGGACACAGCACTCAAGGTGTGGCCTCACCAGTGCTGAGCACAGGGCAGAATGACCTCCCTGCTCCTGCTGGCTACACTATTCCTGATGCAGGCCAGGATGCCATTGGCCTTCTTGGCCACCTGGGCACACTGCTGGCTCATGTTCAGCTGCTGTCACCCAGTACCCCCAGGTCCCTTTCTGCCTGGCTGCTCTCCAGCCACTCTGTCCCCAGCCTATAGCACTGCATGGGGTTGTTGTGGCCAAAGTGCAGCACCCAGCACTTAGATGTGTTCAGTCTCAACCCATTGGACCCTACCCATCTGTCCAGCCTGTCAAGATCCCTCTGCAGAGCTCTCCTACCCTCTAACAGATCAACACCTGCCCCCAACATGGTGTCATCTGCAAACTTACTGATGATGGACTCAATCCCCTCATCCAGATCATCAGTAAAGATATTGAACAGGGACCCAACACTGGTCCCTGGGAGACACCACTAGTGACAGGCTGCCAGCTGAAAGTGGCACCATTCACCACCACTCTCTGGACTTGGCCCTCCAGCCAGTTTTAACCCTACTCATAATGTTCCTGTCCAAGCCACAGGCTGACATCTTTGACAAGAGTTTGCTGTGGGGGATGTTGCCAAAGGCCCTACTGAAGTCCAGGTAGACAACATCCACAGCCTTCCCCACATCCACCAGGCAGGTCACCTGGACTTTAAAGGAGATCAGGTTGGTCAGGATTCCTTGGCCATCCTGTAGATGCTGTGCGATTGCACTCAAGCTGACCTATTGCATAGTCTTACCTGGCACTGAGGTCAGGCTGACAGGCCTGTCATTCCCTGGCTTCTCCTTCTGCCCCTTCTTGTGGACGGACATCACCTTGGCCAGCTTCCAGTCATCTGAGAGCTCTCCAGTGAGCCAGGACTGTTGAAAAATGATGGAAATGGTTGGGATTGTAAAGAAGCATGATAATTCTTCAGAGAAATAGTTGCAGTGATTTAAAAAAGTGTTGTGTTCTGAGTAGCAATATTACACATATCTTTGGGTGATAGTGATGGACGGATTTTTTTAAAAGCTGGGAAAGAAACAAGCTTTCATAAGTGAGCTAGCGATACACTGGGATAGGAGCCATTTAGGGGACATATGAAGGGCTTTCCAGAAATGTTTTTTTTTTTTTGCTTTGTTTATACTGAAAGTATGTAGTTGTTCCAGTGCAGTGCTCTGGCAGATATTCAAGGCTTTCTTCTGCTGCGATTAACAAGTGTGATACACTTAACAGCTAGGTGTAAGTCCAAGACTGTGAAATATCTTCCAAAATTAGATCTAAGAAAAGCCATCACCTTGAAATCTTAAGATTATTTTGTAAGACCTGCTTTGTCACTCAAGCTTTCCCAAAAGACCAGAGAGAAAGCAATAAAAAAGGATTATAAAACAACAGCCTTTCACCAAAATGAGAGCAGGGGTGCAATCATCACTTTTCTTTCAGAAACAGCAGCTTTTTATTTTATCTGGCATAAGAAGGACAACTAATTGCTGCTTTTGAAATATCTGTGCTGGTGTTTTAATTCTGTGTAAAGCTTAGACAAGACTGTGACAAGCGCTTTGGAAATGGTAACAGACTGAGTATAGAGTGGGATGGCATGTGTGTATATTATACATATATCAATTTTTATATATAAATTACACACTTGGAGGTGTTATGATTAGAAGTTCAAAGATGTAATTTACTAAATGAACATATCTCCTTAATCTTCTTGCCAATTATCTATGTCTAACTTGTCTTTGATGAAGTTTATGTCAGCATCCAAATACTTAAGAAGCATCATTTGCCTTTTGAAACAGAGAAATAGGAATCTGGGGAGGTTTTCTCGTTCATTTGTTTTTTTTCATTCTGTTCCTCCCTCCCCAAGTCATACTTTCCTGAATCATCAGTGAACTAGAGGTGGTTTGCTTTCCCTAAACTCTTTTCCTATACCTAGAAAAACCTGTCAACCTAGTATTTATGTATAAAAAATACAAAAATTAATGTTAAATATAAGTAAACTAGTAAGTTTCTCACTTTAGTATAACATTCCAAGACATGCTTCTAGGCAAAATTATTATAAGGCATTAAAAACTCAACCAGCTAATGTAGTTTCTAGCTTAACCTATGACTGCACTATCTTATGCACTCTAAAGAACATGTTGAACAGATCTAATAGAAGTGAAACAAGAAACAAGAGCTTTCCATCACAACATCATTCAAGTCATAGCAACAAAAAGATTGAGATCAAACAATGGAGGAAGAAAAGGTCTTACATTTTCAGAGGCTGATATCTACAACAGTCAGAAGCAAACTGGAAAATGTTTTTATTATGACAATGCCTATTGCAGTCCTGAGGCATCCTTTATGTGCTAAAGAAGGAGCAATGCATATTTTGCTGCAGTACAACAGAAAGAGCATGCAGTGAGCAGGATGGATACCATCTCTGGCTATAGAAGGCTTAACTAGATCTTGCATCTTTCTGGTGAAGCTAATGGGCACCCAATACTGGGCTAGTTCCTCCCTCTGAGGATGGGTCAGAAATACAGCTGAGCAGGAAAACAGTCCTCTGCTTCACTAAGGTAGAATGCAGCACTACAAAAAAGGGCTTTTTTGAGTTGTACTAAGCCTTCTTCAACAGACCACCTGCCACATACTCCCCTTGAATGTGCTAATGTCTTCACACCTTCTTCACAGCACTGGGAAAACATTTGTCAAAGAAGGATTCCAAAATCCCTTTTTAATTTAATCAATTTCTCACCTTCACTGCTGTGCCTCTGTACTCTTCCTGACCTCTAACCCCAGTTAGCATCACTTTGTAATTTTCCTTCTTTACAAAATGTTAATGAGCTGCTGCACCTTAATGTTTATGACAACAAAGAGAAGATGAGACCATAGGCAATGGAGATGTCTCCTCATTTATTTCCTTCACAGCAGCTGAGTAGGAAATCCACAGAGAATTTCTTTTATTTCAGTGCATATCAGATGTTATCACCAGCACTTCACCCAAAGGTCATACAAAGCTCTACTGTGTAGCTGAAGGATTTTTGTATTTATGGGCCTATGTGTACCTACTATGCAAGTTATTACCTACATAAACCCCACAGACTTCAGTACTGTTCAAGCTGCAGGACAAAGCTTTTTCTTTAAAGACAAAAATCATCGCACATTGTTTTGTTGTATTCTACAGCCTGCAAATCACATGGACTAGGCCACCAGGTCACTTTGTACTGGCCAGAGTGGTGGATACTAATCAGACTGCCAGTGTACACAACCTTTTTACTTGTTCAGTTCAGTGAGTCAAGTATCACAGTATATCAGAAGTTGGAAGGGAGCTCAAGAGATCATCAGGTCCAACCCCCCTGCCAGAGCAGGATCACTTAGGGGAGTCTGCACAGGAATGCATCCAGGTGGGTTTGGAAAGTCTCCAGAGAAGGAGACTCCACAAACTCTCTGGGGAGCCTGTTCCAGTACTCCATAATCCTCACTGTAAAGAAGTTTCTCCTCATGTTGAGCTGAAATCTTCTACGGTCAAGTTTGAACCCATTGCTCCTTGTCTTATCACTGTGCACCACCAAAAAGAGCCTGGCCCCCTCCACTTGACACCCACCCCTCAGATATTGATAGACATTGATCAGATCCCCTCTCAGTCTTCTCTTCTCCACACTAAAGAGCCCCAGGGATCTCAGTCTTTCTTCATAGAGGAGATGCTCAAGTCCCCTAATCATCCTTGTGGCTCTCTGTTGGATTCTCTCCAGCAGGTCTCTGTCTCTCTTGAACTGGACACAGTATTGCAGGTGTGGTCTCACCAGGGCAGAGTAGAGAGGTAGAAGAACTTCCCTAGCCCTGCTGGACACACCTTTCTGGATGTATTCCAGGATCCCATTGGCTCTCTTGGCCACAAGAGCACATTGTTGTTCCATACAGAACTTGCTGTCTACCAGCATTCCAAGGTCTTTCTCTGTGGAGCTGCTTTCCAGCAAGGCAGCCCCTAACCTGTACTGCTGCCTGCTGTTATTTCTCCCCAGATGTAGGACCTTGCACTTGTCCTTATTAAACTTCATGAGGTTTGCCTGCACCCAGCTCTCCAGCCTGCCCACGTCATGTTGGATGGCTGCACAGCCTGTATGGGCTGTATCATCAGGAACTTGCTGAGGATACTCTCAATCCCCTCATCCAGGTCATAGAAGGGAAAAAACAAATTTTTTTTTGTAAAGAAAATATTGGTAATAAACTTCAGGCCACCAATTCCATCTTCTCAAATTTGTAAAGAGGATGCCAGTGTAAAAGGAATGTTTAAATACCATTCATAGATATTTATTCCTTTGTATATATTGTGTACCTAGATGTTCCCATATGGCTGGATTTTTCAGAAAGTATTATGCTTTCTGTTTTGGATTCCTGAAGTATCTAAAAAGGATTTATCCTCAGTGTAAAAGATTTGTATCAAGAATCTGGGCACAGAGCCTGAAACATGTTCAGGGGCCGTCTTTTCTCTCCTGTCTCTCACACACAATTTAGACTCCAAGTACAACTGTAAGTTGGAAGTTACTTGAATATATATTTTACCTAAACATCTAGTACATCTTGTGCCAAGTGAAGAATCACTCTACTAACATTTAAATGTATTCAGCCTATTCCTGAAAGTTAAGCCAATCTTCCTAGTTGTTCAGCCCTCTGTGACCAAAGTTTTGTTTCATACTTTTTCTATCTTTGGAGTTGTCTGTAACTCTGCACTCTTTCATTCTCATCTGTCCTTGAAGAATGAACTCATCTACAAATATCTCTGTTCTCTTTGGTTCATCCCTGAACTAGATAGGTACAAGACACTGTCTAAAAGAAGTTTATTTCCAGCACTGTAATAACTGGGGTGGGAAAAAAACCCCAAAACTTTAAAAAAGTTTTTTTCTTTGGTTTTTTTTTCTGTATTGTATTTCATACACTACCTTACTGACTCTTCCTAAATTAATCATTAAGATCTGTATATAAAACCCTACCATGAAAGACATATTTTGTTAAAGAGTAAGAAAGCATTCACAGCGTCCCTTCACATTCTGCCTTTTTGTGTTTTATCTAGTCAATCAGCAAATATCTTTGTCCTCAAGTTCACATAATTTGTGCAATAGTTCCTCATTTTCTAGCAATTTATCTCGCACTTCAAGAGAACATCTCTGCCATGCTCTGGGAAATATGGGCCAGGATAGTTTAAAAATGTTGAAGGGGAAGGGAAGAAATACAGCATAAAAATCCATGGAGGTATAGGGAGCAGATCATGGATTCTGGTTTTGCTTTACATTGCAGCTGTGCAATGTAGCTGCGCAGCTGCATTAACCAAATTCAGACATAAAACTTCTCCATCACCTTCACATAGATTACAACAGAGATGATTTGGCTCTCTAGTATTACTTACAGAAACATTAGGAAGAAGATCAGCATATAAAAATACCTAGCAAAAGCTTTCTCTACCTGCATAAATTAGTATTCCCATTGTAATTTGTCAGGATTGATTGCTCAGTATTTTTTTTTTTAATAGAAGAAAGTGATGTTTTCTAAAGTTATTAGGAGCACACTGTTTGTCAAACCAAGACTCAACTGCTCACTTAACAAGGGGCATATTGCAAATGCACTATTTAAGTGAAAAAATACGGTGCTGGTAGAGATTAGAGGATGTCTTTTGTGGAATAAGGAAACAGGAAAAAATCACAGGTAATGTAATACTTATAAAATACACTTCATCCTAGCTTATATTTTTTGCATTTTCCACTTTAAATTGTATTGATATTTGGAGTAGTACTTTGGGAGAGTACTTGCTTTCCTTGTCAGGTTCCTGTCCTTCAACCTTCTTTATAATATCAATAGAATATAAAAGAGAACATTTTCAAATGTGTTGATTCTATATTGTACTTGATTAAAAAGTAAGCCTTTTCTGATGAATATAAAGCAAGCTATTTGAAATTTGAGATATGCAACGAACCCTGTAATAGCCTCATCAGATCACACTAGCAATGCTTCACTGGCCAATGTTCTATAAACAAGCCAGGCAAAATACTTCTGAGGAGGAATTAAGAAATAAAGTAGTGACTGGCATCAGATAAATGAAAACCTTAGTAGCAGAAGAGAGAGTACAAGTCTCTGAAGGTAAGAGCATCTTGATATGTTTGACATTACACTATCCACAATGTGGGCAGTTATGGTAATAAGACCAACAGATAAAGGGATTAAAGGAAACAAAGAAAGAAAGAAAAACACCCAGCCAAGTAGAAATAAACCCAAGATATCATACATGTGGCAAAAAGGAGTTGATTATAAGTCTGTTTCCTCTTTACCTTTGTAGGTTAGAGACTAGCTGTCCTACCATGGAGATGAAAGTCCTTCAGAATATAGAGAGTCCCAGGGGGTGGTCACAGGAAATTCTAATTTTGTTATTCCATCCCATAACCCTGTATAATCCTATATAAGCAGACCCTTCCAACCACTTCTTTCTCTTTGTTCTTCTTCTCTGCCCCTGGCATTCAGTTTCTGTCTCTTTGGTTTGGAGGCAAGCTATTTTTCTTGCTACATCATGGTCTTCAAGCTGCTAAAGTCTGGGTTTGATGGATGGACCATTCAGTGGATAAAGAACTGTCTTGATGGCCGCACCCAAAGAGTGGCTGTCAAAGGCTCCATGTCCCAGTGGAGGCCAGGGACAAGTGGAGCCCCTCAGGGCTCAGTCCTGGGACCAGTCTTGTTCAACATCTTTGTTGGTGCCATGGACAGTGGCATTGAGTGCACCCTCAGCAAGTTTGCTGATGACACCATGCTGTGTGGTGCAGCAGACATGCTGGAGGGAAGGGATGTGATCAAAGAGGGACCTGGACAGGCTGGAGAAGTGGGCACAAGCCAACCTCATGAGGTTCAACAAGACCTAGTGCAGGGTCCTGCATCTGGGTGGAGGCAATCCCAAGCACAAATCCAGGCTGGGCAGGGACTGGCTGGAGAGCAGCCCTGAGGAGAGGGACTTGGGGGTGCTGGTGGATGAGAAGCTCAACAGGAGTTGTCAATGTGCACTTGCAGCCCAGAAAGCCAAGCAGAGCCTGGGCTGCAGCAAGAGAAGTGTGGCCAGCAGGTCAAGGGAGGTGATTCTCCCCCTCTACTCTGCCATGGAGTACTGTGTCTAGTTCTGGAGCCCTTATTGCAAGAAGGATCTGGAGGTGCTGAAATGTGTCCAAAGAAGGGCCATGAGGATGATCAGAGGGCTGGAGCATGTCTCTTATGAGGACAGACTGAGGGAGTTGAGGCTGTTCAGTCTGGAGAAGAGAAGGCTCCGAGGTGACGTTCTTGTGGCCTTCCAGTATCTGAAGGGGGCTACAAGAAAGCTGGGGAGGGACTATTTAGGGAGTTAGGTAATGGTAGGAGTAGAGGGAATAGAGCAAACCATGAAGTGGCTAGATTCAGATTGGATGTAGGAAGAAATTCTTCCCCATGAGGGTGGTGAGACACTGGCACAGGTTGCCCAGGGAGGTGCTGTAAGCCTCATCCCTGGAGGTTTTTGCAGCCAGGCTGGATGTGGCTGTGAGCAACTTGAGCTAGTGTGAGGTGTCCCTGCCCATGTCAGGGGGGTTGGGACTGCATGATCCTTGTGGTCCCTTCCAACCCTAACAATTCTATGATTCTATGACTCTACAGCTGGACCTAGTGTGCCAGCTAGTGTGGGGGGCAGTGAGGCTTGGTGGTGGGGGGCAGTGAGGCCTAGTAGGCCTGTCTTGGTTGTGAGGCAGTTTGACCTACTCAGGGCTGACTGAGGCCTAGTGTTGGGGAGGGGACATTTATCTGGTTGAGGCCTAGTGTGGAGCTTAGCCAGGGTGGGCTAAGCCAGGGCCAGTTCTGAGTATGTGAACATCCTTCTTCAGTCAGTTCTATGTGAGTGTTTTTATTTGCTCCTTTGGGGTAAATGCATTCTGTCCTTGGTCCAGAGCTGTTCTCAGCTCAAACCACAACAACCCTGGAGTCATGGATTTGACAAGAGCATTCTCATGACTTGTGAAAATGCTGCATCAGAGAAGCTATTCCATTAGGGTAACAGACATTTCATCACTAGAAAGAAACACTAAAGGGGAAGCAGAGAGCTTCATCTGGAAAACTAGCAGCAGACAGTTTCGTTTCATTCAATCCTCAGTATTTCTGATGCTTGTTGTTTTGTGTTTTGGTTTGTTTTTTAATTTTATTTTATTTGTTTAAAAGGGTACTAGGTTTTCTTTTTGAGTTTTATTTGCATTTTGCTTTTAGATTGTACTATCCCACACCCTCCCCATAATGGATAATGAAAGTTCTTTTAGACAAAAACACAAGGCTCAATATTATTGATGAAAATATCCTTTTATTTTCCTAAAAGTATTATTTACCAAGTCTAATTAAAATATAAAACAATCCAAGCAAGGTAACTTTTTGTAAAACCAAGCCTGAAAGTCAGGTCCAGAAGCTAGGGTGAACCTGCAGAGCTAACTGTGTCATCTGATGTCCTTTGGAACTGTAGCTACAGAGGTGTGCCCAAGGCTTTGATTTTCTCATGGAAGGAAATTGAGGCACTAAGACTTATGTCTCCATGTGTTACATGAGACAGAGAAGAAACTGGTGCAACAAAATGTGCGAACAGCCTTACACTGGCTACAAACCAGAATAATGCTCAATGATCTCTGGAGGTCTTTTCCTACCCTTAACATTCTGTGATTCTGTGAAGCATTTTGCCACCAGCATCCAAGATTTCCTTATAAACCACAGTGCAAATTCTTTGCTTTCACAATTGGTTTCAGCGATTTAGAGGAGATGTATATAGAAATATTGCAAAGTCTTCCTGAAGCCATACACTATATGCAGAGTATTGATGTCCCTTTAGATTTTTATGATGAAATTTCCCTCTGTTCCTTCATTTCATTACTGCCTTTAATTTTCAGCCTTGATGCCAGAGTGATTACTGTCTTACACATACTCTAGTAGACCAGGTTAAAAAATTCTCCTGCCCAGGTGGCTTTTCAGTCCTCTAAGACAGACCATTTCTATAGCTGATGTGACAGAAGAGATTTCAGCTGTGGCTAATCCTTAAAATTGAAACATTAAAAGGGTAGGATAGAGCATAGTCCCAAACATCCCTCCTAGTATAGGTAATTAAGGGAAAGATCAACCCAGGAGAGATTATTAAAGATTAGGTGAGTAAAAGAAAAAGAAGGGGCAAAAAAGGCTTTTACACTAAAGACAAGACAGCTGTAAGGTATGGCTGTTCAGCCTGGAGAAGAGAAGGCTCCAGGGAGACCTTATCATGGCCTTCCATTACCTGAAAAGGGACACAGCAAAGCTGGGGAGTGACTTTTTATGAAGGCTTGTAGTGACAGGTCAAGGAGGAATGGCTTTAAGATGGAAGAGGGTAGATTTAGACTGGAGATTAGTAAGAAGTTCTTTATGGGAAGGGTGATGAGACACTGGAATAGGTTGCCCAGAGAATTTGTGGATGCCCTCTCACTGGAATTGTTCAAGGTCAGGTTTGATGGGGCCTTGAGCAATTTGGTATCCCTGTTCACAGCAGGGGTTTGGAACTAGATGATCTTTAGGGTCCTTTCCAACCCAAATCAGTCTATGGCTCTATGATTCTTCTGTGAACTGTTTGATTAAAATGCCATTCCACCTAATTACTCAAGCACTACACTTTGCCTCAGAGAGAGGACTTCCCTTTGCCTCAGAGAGAAAGATAAGGTGAGTAAAAGATTTGCTAAAGGGAAATAAAGAATTGGTGTCAGAACTGTGATTTGAATGCACTTTTTTTGCTTCAGGATTTTTCAATGGCTAAATTTGAGGAAGCCAAAGGTGGACAGAAGATAGAACATTTTGATACCTCTTGTTGCTAGACTGAATTTATTAAATGAATTTATCATAAAGGGGGAAGAATTTCGTTGTGAAATTACGTAAGATGAAATAGAGTTAAGAGTTAAAAAGAGTTGGAATACTTCCTGTGTATTCTCAAATGCATGATAAATGCATAAAAAAGAAATTTTTTATTCTTTATCAAGAGACTATCCTGGAGAAGATACTCCCAGTGCCAATCAGCTGCAAGAGAAAAAGAAACATGCTTCCTTACGAAAGAAAAACAAAACAAAACAAA
The DNA here is from genome assembly GCF_027791375.1 of Indicator indicator. Classification (NCBI taxonomy): domain Eukaryota; kingdom Metazoa; phylum Chordata; class Aves; order Piciformes; family Indicatoridae; genus Indicator; species Indicator indicator. The sequence goes on from NC_072053.1 coordinate 80,840,830, forward strand.
ATAAACAAAAAAAAAACAACCAACCAACAACAATAAAACAAAGTCAATCAAACAAACAAACTAAAACCCATCAAGCCCACACAAACAAACAAAACAAGCACAGATCTTCCTAGCATCTACTCTTCTCCTTCTGCTTTCGTTGTTGTTGGGTTTTCTTTTTGTTTGGTTGGATTTCGGTTTTTTGTTTGGTTGTTTTTTCCCCCCTAGACCTCTCCAAATAAAGTTATGGCAAGTATTGAAATATTCTTTGCTACAGCAGCAGCTTCTCAACTCTTTGAAAATGTCCTGTCTACACACAACAACTACTGAGAAAGCTATAAAAGAAAGCATTAGCATTGTACTTTGTCAGATGAACAAGGTGACTGGACTCACAGCACCTAGTAGTCCAGGAGTGGGGTGGAGATCCAGCACAGAAGAATGCAAGTATGAAGGCTAAGGAATGCTCCAAGAACAAGTTAGAGGTGTAGAAGCTTAGTGATAAGCTTGGTCTCTCTTTCTCTATTGTTACATAGTTCTTCACTTTCTTCTCAAAACTAGGCCATGTATGGATGTAAGCAAGTCCCCGTAAGCATTGTTCAGGCTACTGCTACTTTCCAAATCCTAGAAGTACAAAACTGGTGAAAAGCAAATTCTTCCTGTATCAATGGATGGGAGTAGTTTTGGTGGTTTTCTGGTGTCTGAAGGAAACAGTGAGCAAGAGGACTTGGGCAACTGGATGCAGAAATCCCAAAGGACAAGCAAAGCCCAGCAGTTTTCTCTCCCTTCCAGCAAAAGGAGGCTCCAAGCACATCAATGTGGTGGGTTTACACCACACAGAACATGGAATTTGCCCCAAGGAGTAAAATACCACACTACACAGAATTTGGAAGTAAAATGAAATTTTTATTTACAAAACCAAACTAAATATAAAAGCATAAAAGGTAATAAACATATACAAAAATGTATTTACATATAATACCTAAACAACAGCCCATCTAAAACCCCCTCCTCAATAGGTCTACCTCCCCTGTACAAAAAAACACAGCTCGAGGGCCATGCTGCCTTACCTCCCCCCACTGCACCACTGCAATAGCCTAAACAGTCCATCAGCACGGGAGAAAAAAAAGGCACAGGCCAGAAAAGCAGCAAAAGAGGGAAAATAGGAGAAGAGAAAGAACACACTGTGTTCCCACACTATATAGAAATTTGCAGAACCAATGAAATGGAATAAATTTATCTTTCTATATTCCGTTTAGCCCCTCTGAAGAGTCCACCCATTTGGACTCTTGAATTCTCTGTAAAAACTTATTTACAGTTAAGACATTACTCTTAACCTGTAACAATCATGATTGGGGCTGGGACACACCAGGACTAGAATGCTGAGCTATGGGTGAGGGCATCACTGAATCAAGACTGGGCTGAGGTGGGGTAGGATTAGTAATGACCATGGGTGACCCCTGTCAAAACAGTAACCAAAGCAACCATGCTAGTTTGGGCTGGGATAGAATTAAACTTCTTCATACTATCTTGTGTGGTGCTATGAACACCTGACAGCCTGACAGGGACGTGGTGAATGTTGTGCTTTGCTTGCACATGCAGCCTTTGCTTTCCTTATCAAACTGGGTTTATATCAGCCCATGAGTTTTCTCGCTTTTACCCTTCTGATTCTCCCTCTTCCATCCCACTGACAGGTAATGAGTGAGCAGCTCAGCCAAAACCATTACATGAACATATTTCATGCATCAGAACACAAAATTTAATTTCTTTCTGTAATCCTCTGAAAGAAAAGAAAAAAAAGAAAAGAAAAAAACAGATGAATGAGGCAAAGAGCATTACATAATGACATTATAGGAAAAACAAGATAAAGACAAGTTTTTTGTTCAGAGCACACCAGTTAGATGAACATTATCTGCTATAATAATATAATTAAGCATAAAGCGTAGCAGAGAAGCTAAATCAATTGCAATATTAATTACACTAATTATGCATGTTATAAGCAATATGTATTTCAAAAACTCGATTCAAATCTGCTTGGGAAGGGGAAGATGATTCATTTGCACATTCTTTAATGTACCACACTAACTTTTATTGTGCTATGATCCTTGTATTTATACTACTGGAATTAAATGTGGTCAATCCACGTTGTAAATTAAAATGCCAAAATATCTCCTATACTGAGGGTATCATGCAAGTCTTAAATGCTGTCCTCACTGTGGCAGTCAATAAAGCAGTTTGTTACAGTTCAAATGACTTTGTGAGAATCAGAAAATAAGCAGAAAACGAAGTTATATGGGTTTTATGTGTGTGTGTATGACGCACTTCAGACTTGGCAAGAGGATAATCAGATTTGATGTCACTACACACAATGGGCCTGGAAAGCTTAATAATTAATAATAAGGCAATCACAACAAGCTCTCTGTCTATAACATTTGCAAAATTTTGCTTTCATATTCTCTCTTACCTTCTAACAGAAAATTCTTAATTAAATATAAACAGAAAGCACTCTGTAGAGATGATGATGATGATGAAGACGAAGATGATGGGGTTTTTTGCCTTACATGGATCACCTTTATCTTTTCAGAGTCATAGGAAGCTTTATGTGTAGGAGAACCACGGCTTAGTCGAACAGCAATATGTCAGCTCTTCTGATGATTTAAGCAAAATTAAACTAAGAAGTCACTATGAAAACCTCTTTTGCTTACCATATATCTAGGTCTTTCACAGTTTTCCATCTTACACTGATTGTGGACTGTATTTCCTAGATTATTTTAAAGAATGGAGAAGGAGACAGCATTTTCTGTGAGAGCAATCTGTAATTGTCTTTGCGCTGAAGATTGACAAAGATACTGAAATGTCAGCTTCCTGCATGGGCTAATAAAATACAAATTATCTCTCTACACATTCAAAATTAAAATCCCTGTATGTGAGAAAACAAAAAATAAGGACAGAGTAAAGCCAAGCTCTATTTTGCATCAAGAAAGCATCTTAACTACTACCATAATATGAAAAAATATTTTTAACATTGAATTATAGACGGAAATACAGATGATGACAAGATCTAGCCATTAAACATGTCAGTCAGGCTTAGTTGTATTCTTTATTTTCAAAATGTCAACAACAATACTCTTCATGGAGCTTCATATAAAACTGTTAATTTTCTTTTGATACTTGTCTTTTTTTTTTCCTTTTATTGGACACTATATTTAACAATCTGAAGAACACTACACAGTTTTATTAAGCACATTCAAAGAAAGCCAAGTTTCTCCAAAGAAGTTTTGATTGTCATTTTCATCAAGCTCTTTACAGGGCATCTGAAAAACTTGCTAATCTAAGACCAGCAAAGTTACAGAAAACCAGTTCCAAAGTTTTAGATAAGAGAAAGAGCTGGGAACTGTGAGGATCTGCCCTTCACTGACAAAAATGAGAGCTTGCTATTTGTCAAATAAAATCTTTAGGATTCAGAACAACAATCAGTCTTTTCCAACATGCTGAAGGGTGTTCTTGGGTTGATGGTGACCCATTTCTAAAAGTGCCTGGGGATTAGGTCAGTATAGAATTTTAGCTTTGGTCCAATCGTCTGTCCAGTTCAATAATTTTCACCAATTCTGAAAACATCCTGGGATCTTCCAGCCTGCTAGACAGACCTTCAGATACTGCTGTCAAAAATACGTCCTAAGGCAACAACCATCAAGGTGGCAAGACCTTGCAGCGTGTCTGGAAAGGGAAAAGGAAGGATATGACTAGATGGGGTTTGAAAAAAAATCTATGCTTATTTATTTCAAACTGGAAAGAATTTAACAAGAGATCATGGTGCTTATACCACATCTGGAAAACAGGATGTGGGTATATTTCCTTCCTTTATTGGCTTAGGGGAATTCTGAATCATCTTTCTCATCATACTCAGGGCAACTATATGAGTATTAGCACAACTGGCCTCTGACCTTTTTCCAGACAGCATTACATTAATTACTTTTGTGTAGCTAGAGAAAAATAAAATAAAATAAAAAAATAATAATTTGTTAAAATTATTGCAGATTTACATGAAACTGAGACAAGAGCATAACCCACTGTATAAAATGGAGGGAGTCTTACTAGGATGTCATTTACTCTTCTCCAGCTGCAAATGAGATCTATATTTCTAAATGTGAACAAAAGTCAATAATTTGCTATGTTACAAGGAACATTAGGAGAGTACTGTCCTTCCTGGTGAGTTCTTAATTAACTGAATGATTCAATGTCATTAAGCACCTCTTGTGCAGCAAACAAGACAGATTTTTTTGTCTTGAGTGGCCACTAATGAAACCTTTCTGCTACAGCACATGGCATTTAGGACACTCCAAAGTGCATATACTCCACAGAGAGGCTTCCCTTGTGTGCTCATTGACCAAAAATCACAGAATATATCTGTCTAAAAGAGATCTCAAAAATCATCCAGTCCAACCCTTGACCCAGCACTGAAGGGTCAACACTAAAGCTTGTTCCTAAGTGCCAGGTCCACATGCCGTTTGAACACCCTCAGGGATGGTGACTCCACCACTGCCCTGGGCAGACCATTCCAATGTTTGAGAACCCTTTCATTGACAAAATATTTCCTAATATCCAGCCTGAACCTCCCCTTGTGCAACTTGTAATAATTTCCTCTAGTCCTGCTGCTTGTCATCAGAGAGAAGAGGCTGCCCCCCTCCTCACTCCAACCTCTCTTCTGGGTAGTTGTAGAGAGCAATGAGGTCTCCTCTCAGCCTCCTCTTCTCCAGACTGAACACCCCCAGCTCCCTCAGACAGTCCTTGTAGGCCAGGTGCTCCAGGCCCTTCACCAACCTTATTGCCCTTCTCCAGGCACGCTCCAGCACCCCAATGTCCTTCCCGTAGTGAGAGGCACAGAACTGAACAGAATATTCGAGGTGTGGTCTCACCAGTGCTGAGCACAGGAGGATGATCATCTCTCTGTTCCTGCTGGCCAGAGTGTTTCTAATTCAAGCCATGATGCCATTGGCTTTCTTGGCCACCTGGGCACACTGATGACTCATGGTCAGTTGACTATCAACCAATACTTCCAGGTCCCTCTCAGAGTTGCATCTTTCCAACTGCACATCCCCAAGTCTGTAGCTCACCATGGGGTTGTTGTGACCCACGTGGAGAACCTGGCACTTGGCTTTGTTGAACTTCATACAATTAACCTTGGCCCATCAGTCTAACCTGTCCAGATCCCATTGTAAAGTTTTCCTACCCTCTAGCAGATTGAAACAACCACTCAGCTTGATGTCATCTGCAAATTTACTGAGGGTGCACTCAATGCCCTTATCCAGATCACTGATAAAGATATGGAAGAGGACAGGCTCCAGTGATGAACTTTGGAGACACCACTAGTGACAGAGTGCAGCCAGATTTAACTCCATTCACCACCATTCTCTGGGTCTGGTCAGACAGCCAGTTTTTTATCCAGTGCATCCTTTGTCCCTGCTCTTCCTTAGTACATATTTCCATCCTATTAAAAACAGAGATCATAGCTTCCCAAATGGATCCCAAGTGGATTTTCATTGGCTTTTAGGTTTCTTTCAATTCCTTCAATACTACGTCCTTTATCATCTCACCCTGCTGGCCCAGATCCAGAACAACCCAATGATAATTTTATTAATTTCCTTGCATTTGGACAAACCTCTGTGGCTCCATTTCATGTTGGTTGTACATTCCCCCACACATCCATGTCCTTGGGTTCTGCTTTGTTTCACTGAAGGATCAGAAGGCATTAAAATAATTTATTCTTTAAATTACTATTTGCAAATTGTACAGGGAAAGTACAGTGAATCATTTCAACCTCTCAGTGTTTTTCTCAGTATTTCATAATCTCTTACCTGTGTTCAAAAATGCACCTAAAGCCAGATGAAGGAACAGAACAAAGCCTTTTTTTTTTTTTTTTTGAGCTAAAAAGTGATTTCACATTAGCTAAAGAAAAAAATCTTTAGGAACTAAGGAAAATTCCTGGAATCAATCAATAAACCAGTATCAAATTAGGCCTATTACGTGGGCTAAGGCTCAGCAGTTTCCACTTAATGCAAGCTGGGACTTTTCACACTGCCACAGACTGGAGAGAATTCCTTCTGTCTTCAAAAAACTGCAGATGATGCTGTTTTCATTGTTTGCAGCAAACACTGATAATGCACCTCTTTTGTTAGGTGAGAGTTGAAGCAACAGAACATGGATAATTCATGATTGATCCTACTGAAACTCATTTGGAAAGTCTACATCTGGCCCATATGTAGAACATAAAATGCTTACATAGGTAATATATATTCTTTGAATATATTTTTCAGGAATTAATGAAAAATGAATGTTCCTTTTTGTTTACATTTGTTGTAGGCATGGATATAAACACAATGTCTGATACTGGAGAAACAAAAACTAGAACACATACAGAAACAGAAAGAAAAACGAAGGAAAATTCTAAGGGTTTTTGTATAATTCATAAGCTCAAGTTATAAACCAAATAGAAGTATGAAAACTGAAGAGGGAGTATGTAGACCAAAAATATGCATGAAGTTTAATGAGCATTGACAGGTGGTTTGGGTGAGAGAACCATAAAATCACAGAATCAAAACAAAATTTTTGGTTGCAAAAGGTCTTTCAAGATCATTTATTTCCACTACCACAGACAGGTATGTATTTCAGTAGATCAGGCTGCTCAAAGCCTCATCCCATCTGGCCTTGAACACTTTCAGTGATGGGGCAACTTGTTCCAGTGTCTCACCACCTTCATTGTAAAAAACTTCTTTTTTACATCCTAAACCTATCCTCTTTCTGTTTAAAATCATTGCTTTTTATCCTGTCACTACAGACCTTAGTAAAAAGTCTCTCTTATTCTTTCTTATGAGCCTTTTTTATGTAATGAAAGGCTGCAACAGGTCTCTCTCCAGCCTTCTCCAATGATGAAAAACACTCTCTTGGTCTTTCTTCATAGGATATGTGCTCCATCCCCCTGATCATTTCTGTGGCCCCCACCCCTGGACCTACTGTAACAGGTCCACGTCTTTCTTGTCCTGAGGATCCCAGAACTGGACATAGCACTCCAGGTAGGGTACAAGAGTGGAATAGAGAGGGAGAACCACATTCCTCAAACTGCTGGCCAGGCTTCTTCTGATGCAACTCAGGATAGTGCTGCCTTCTGGGCTGCAAGTGTACATTACTGTCTCACGTCCAATTTTTCATACACCAGCACTCCCAAATGCATTTCTGCAGGGCTACTGTCCATCCCTTCATCACTCAGAACATGTACAATATCGTCCATATTAATATATTTAGTTGCTACAAACCCCCCACAGTTTATGCTCTCAATATGCTTCTTACAGTTCAATTTGAGTGTAAGTGGAGACAGAATCTGTTCAGCACAATGAGATTCAAGAACTTGACTGTTTTGATGTCTTCTATAGAGCAGTGATACATGTAGCAAAAGCACAAAACAATGATCCTGCAGCCCTTGGTCCATCTCATAAGGAAAGAAAGACAAATTAAACCTGTATATAAAAGACAACCTTCCAATTTATACTTCATAAAATTTACCAACTTTTTGCCTGATCTTGTTTCTGAATATCCTTTTTCCTGCTCAATATTTCATTTCATAGCTGAAAAGCACAGCCAGAATCAACTGAATATCATTTAGTTTGTCAAGCTTGTGTGCTAAATTAAGCCTTGTTACAAAGTGCAATAACATAATATATACACAACAGACTGGATGGCTGCTTTACAAGCATATTTTTAAATTCTGGAAATGGAAAAGGCAACATCAGATTTTGTGGAAGAGTCTGACTTATGTTCAGCCAGCAATGCAAGAAGCACTGCAAAATGTTAGAAATGTGTCAGAAGCAGCAAAACCCAACATTAAAGCTGTTTGTCTTCTTTATATTCCATTAGAATGCCCAAGATTAAACACAATAATTCTTTATCTTAGCAAATTATTAGCTGTAGCGATTAAGTTCAACTGTAGTTTGCCATCATCTGAGACATGCTTACAAAGATATTCTCAGACTAGTGTTCTTGGGCTTCCTCTATACAATTTGTACTCTGCTCCATCTCTTATTAGGAATCAAAACATCTGTGCTCATGTTTTTCATATCTTATTGCAATATCTCTATTATTGCAGAAATTACTGCATGGGTCTAATCCATTGTCAAGAATGGATGGAAAGAATGGTCTAATTTACTCGAAAATATTCATGCTGTTCAAGAGAAAATAGTCAGAACTAACAGACCATATGGTTTTTTGACATAAACCCTTCCAAACAACTGTAATTCTTAGAAACATAGAATTATTTCAGGTGAAAAAGACTTTTAAGATCATCAAATACAACCATTATTGAACTCTACCAAGCCTCGTAATAATTGAACACATTCAGTTTTTCTTGTATTCATGAAGCAGGTTTTGTTTTTAATTAGAGGTGAGTAAATACATTTTAAGGGGTAATTTATTTATTCAAGTTAGTCTCAATCTTCTTACTGCAGCTACCTCTGAATAGATCAGTAATTCAAAACTAATAAATTATTTCAGAGAAAAATCTTTGTTTATCACTCATTTGTGGGGCCTTTGATCAGAATATGAGATGGCAGAATTTGAATGGTTTGAACTGACCACATGATACAGCTCCTTTTCTACACTGACTGTGCTTTAATTAGCAAATTAAACCATAATTATTAGTTGTGAAATTACATCAATTTTCTACTTTAGTTTAGGAAATGGATTTTTTTTTTTTTTGTGAATGTGTGGCACAAAATGTTGCACAGTAAATGCAAACACAACATGGACACATTTAGTTAAATAACTGGACAGTTTCTCAGAAAATAAAGGGGATGTGTATGCAACTTATTTCCATTTTTAATTTAATAAAAGCAATGGAATAGAAGAAAGACTGAAAAAATCCTAACTGAAAAATATATGTGTACAGAAAAAAAAAAAGTAGTCATATATTAAATATCCTTTATGCCACCCAGAAAGGAATAAGAAAATGTGATGTGGTCAAGTTATTTGTTTTATACAGTTCTGAGCTCTAGTGGCAAGTAACATAAAACTAGAAATCAAAGTGATGTCAACATCAAGTCTTTGAAATCCCAGTGACCCTGAAAGCCATTAGGATAGTGAAGAACAGCACTATCATCTGTGCCTTGAGGTAGACAGTCCTTACCCAGCTCTTCTGAAGAGTTCACCATGCCCCACAGTTTGGCCCCACCAAAAGCTTCTTCCACAGGCTGGCAGCACCTTGAAGGAGAAGCCAGGTATGTGCACACCATCTGTGTGTCACAGAACAACAATATCCAAATTACCTGTGACAGACTTAGCTCTGAAATCAGCGGCAGGTAGCTGCACTAAGTTCATCTTGCCCTGCTGCCCTTACATCTAAGCTTATACCTTGGAGTGACACCATCACACACCTCATCTCTCCACATAAAACAGCACAGTGTTGTCAGGACCAGTTCAGTCAAAAGTGTACAGACCCAAGGGTGAAGAAAGAAGTGGATGGCATCCTTGTAAGGTTGCTCTCTACCACCTTTGAAGGGTTGTGGTTATCAGGAATGGTCCCTAAAGACTGGAGAAAGATGAATGTTGAATGTTGTACTCACCTTTGAAAAGGACAAGAAAAGGTCTGAGGCACTACAGACTGGCCAGACTTAGCTTGGTGCTTTGGAAAACCATGGAACACGTTCTGTTGGAACAACTCTAGTGGCAAGAGAGTGAAGAGAATGGCAGAGACTAGCCAGCATGGACTGATCATAGATGAATTATGCCAAACAGTTGGTTTCTCTGATAACACAGTTGCATTTGTGGATGAGAGGAGAACTGTGGATGTCCTTTTGCCTGACACCAATATGTTTTTCAGTCATCATCACAGTATTCCTCTAAGTTGGGATGTTGTGGTATGGAAGGGTGGAGGGGTGCACAGCCAGATTTTAAAATAAAAATAAATAAATTGGAAAATTTGACCTAGAGAATAATGATTGATTGGTCATGCATTGTCTCATGGCTGGGAGCAAGTAGGATCTCACAGCCGCCTCTCACCAACCACCTGGAGAAGTAACAGGGTATTTGTCTGCAGTATTTACAAGTTATCCCAAACTCAGGAGTACCAGTCAATGCTCATGATGGCAGAGTCACTATGCAGAGGGTTAGGACCAGTGGGAGGAAGTTGTTGATAAAGCCACCAAGATATTCGGGCCAGAGCATAGTGTAGCCCCATTCTGGAGAGTCTGAGATCCAGAGGCAATGCTGGTGGGGCTAGGGGCAGATCTGGGCAGAAGTTCCTGGAGCACAGTGGGCAGTGAAATGAGCAAGGCCAGGGAGGCTGGAGACAAGGAAAAGCTTTTTCCCTACAAGGATGGCTGGTCAGTGGGAATGGGCACAGGGAGGTGGCTGTGTCCCCTCCATGGAGGGTGATTAAAGTCTTGAGCTTTGACTCCAGCTTGACTCCAGCTTGACTTCAGCTTGACTCCGCAGAGGAGCCTGCTTTGAGCAGGGGATTGGAATGGATAATTCAAGAGGTCCCTGTTAGTCTGCATGCTTTGTCTATGAGGCTGTGATTTTGACTCTGCCATGAGTTAATAGACACATGCTATGTAGCTGCCACTCAACATGCTGGATGTCCTGAAGGGACAAAAGCCTCAAAAATGCCCTGAACCAGACAATGGAGCAGGAGCCAAGAGGAGATTCAGGAGATTGTCTACATGGCCCAGGCTTGTCTGAACATGCCCTGAGGTCCAAGTGCGCCAGGTGTGTGTGCCTTTGGCCATGTTTGGAGAAAACTGATTCTGTAGGTTAAAGTATCAGGTTTCTATCTCTCAATCTTTGTTGTCACTGGCCATCGTTGTCTTGGGAAATCTGTAAATACTGGCCTGAAGAGCGGGTGCCTTGCCTTGCTTAAGACCTGGGAGAAGCCACAAGCCTTAACCCTGCAAGCCCAAGAAGCCAGGCCTTGCTCACCTTGCAATTTGAAATCTGAGCTGTGCTTCAGTTATCCCAGAAAAGACTGCAAGTGCCCCTCGCAGTGATGCATTATAAAGCTCAGAAGCAGACAGACATGTCTTGCCAGGCCAAGAGACAAACCCTGGAGGAGCCAAGACCCCTGGGAACATTTTGTTTTATTAGAAGAAGCAACAAGAACTGCTGTGAAGAATGCAGCTGGAAGAACCTCTCCATAACAGGCAAAGCTACAAAGCTGACAAGCCCTACAAGCCTCAGCAGCAACCACTTTTCTACAAAGCTTTCAGCTACAAAGCCTTCAGAGACAAACCCTGTGTGTGCTACAGCAATAAGGTGCAGAAGCCAACAGAAAGTGAAACTATTCCTGCAGCTTTCACCTGTTTAACGCCAGTGTGGTTTTTTTTTTAAATCCCCGCGAGTGCTGCGTGGTGCCATGATCTGTGATTATAAATGTGGTGATTGAATGTACTGGATGTCATGGTAGGGCCATGACATGGCCCAGCACAAACGCAGACAGGCCTTAAGATGTTGAGACATGGTCCCTCTCTCTTCCCTCCTTCCTGCAGAAAGACAGGGCAATGCAGGAGAAGAAACAGAAGGGACAGGACTCCTGCCTGTCTGGTAAGCAAGTTTTTTACCTGGGATAAGAGCACGTATACTGATCACTGCTCCCCCAGATACAAGGTCTTTGTTTCTGCCTTTTATGGTTATAGCCTGGCAGAACGCCTTTCCATCGTGCAGGTTAGCTTCAGGTGCCCCAATGACCCAATTAGTCTTGGGCAAGTTGTTTGTATACAGGCTGACTTGGTAGTCACCTTCACCTTGCTTCAAGCCTTGCTTCAAGCCTTGCTTCAAACCTTGCTTCAGGCCCTGTTTTCAAGCCTGCTTGGACCCATCTTGTAGAAGCTGCCTTGAATTGCCCTTCCCTGCCTTCAGCACCTGGTCCAGAGCCTGGGATAAAGCCAGGAGCCGTACACAGCAACCCAGAGAAGCCACAAACCTAGAAGCTGGATCAGCCCAGCCTGCTTCCCCTTGCCACTAGAATCATGCTAGGAACCAAGCAAGTGCCCGTCACGAGACTGTCTGCTGAAGCCAGATCATCCTGGGACCACGTGGCAAACCCTTTTTGCTGGCAATCTGCCATGCCAGAGCTGTACGAGAGTGCCCCAAAGCTTCATAGCTAACATAGCAGCAGCAGCATGCCCTGCATGGGTAGAACCAGCTGTGAGTAATTAATTCATTGCCCTTTTTGGCATGAGGGTTCTTTCCGAGTTTCCCCCCTCACTGTGATTGAGCGCTATCTGCTCCCGGGGACCTTCTCTCTCCATTTTAGTACCTCCTAATTTGCATAGAATTGTTGTATTTTACCCTAAGACTGTATATTCCCACTGTAAACGCATATTCCAACCATACAATGATCCTATTTAATGAGTTTGGGTAATTTTCATATTAATAAAAGGGTTAATAATATTTTTATTAATACCCGTGTGCCATATCGTTTATTAGTGAAGTGCAATTACTTAACCCTTACACTGGACTAAAGTGATTTGCATTGAGTAATCTATGAAATTTGTTTTTTATAAGCATCTGTTAAAAGGTCTGTTGCCCTAGAGAATTCTAGGGTTCCCCCCCAGCCTTGTGGACAGAGCCGACACATTGCAATGTTCTTTTTATTTTACAGTTTAAATTTCTCTTTGTTGCTGGGTTTTTGCTAATACTGTTTAAATTATTACATGTTCCTGCTAGTGAGGTAACTGTTCCACAACCAAATATTTCGAACCAGTAAATATGCTTCATTAATATTTTTCAGGGGATTTTTTTTAATTAATAAAGTTATTATTATTTTTATTAATCATTCTCCCTATTACCAAGCTGTGTGGTGCAGCAGACACGCTGGAGGGAAGGGATCCATCCAGAGGGACCTTGACAGGCTGCAGAGGTGGGCACAAGTCAACCTCAGGAGGTTCAACAAGACCAAGTGCAGCGTCTTGCATCTGGGTGGATCACAATCACAAATCCAGGCTGGGCAGTGACTGGCTAGAAAGCAGCCCTGAGGAGAGGGACTTGGGGTGCTGGTGGATGAGAAGCTCAACAGGAGCTGTCAATGTGCACTTGCAGCCCAGAAAGCCAAGCAGAGCCTGGGCTGCAGCAAGAGAAGTGTGGCCAGCAGGTCAAGGGAGGTGATTCTCCCCCTCTACTCTGCTCTGGTGAGACCCCACCTGGAGCACTGCATCCAGTTCTGGAGCCCCTATTACAAGAGGGCTATGGACATACTGGAAGGTGTCCAGAGAAGGGCCACCAGGATGATCAGAGGGCTGGAGCACCTCTCCTATGAGGACAGACTGAGAGACTTGGGGCTGTTCAATCTGGAGAAGAGAAGGCTCTGAGGTGACCTTCTTGTGGCCTTCCAGTATCTGAAGGGGGCTCCAAGAAAGCTGGGGAGGGACTTTTTAGGCTATCAGGTAGTGATAGGACTAGGGGGAATGGAATAAAGCTGGAAGTGGAGAGATTCAGGCTGGACGTGAGGAAGAAGTTCTTCCCCATGAGAGTGGTGAGAGCCTGGAATGGGTTGTCCAGGGAGGTGGTTGAGGCCCCATCCCTGGAGGTGTTTAAGGGCAGGCTGGATGAGGCTCTGGCCAGCCTGCTCTAGTGTGAGGTGTCCCTGGCCGTGGCAGGGGGGTTGGAACTGGATGATCCTTGTGGTCCTTTCCAACCCTGACTGATTCTATGATTCTATCATTCTATTAAATATTAATAATAACCATACATTCATAACACTGGATGAGTACAGGAAAGCTTTAAAAGAGAAGTGTGATCAGTGTTGGTGTAATCAAATGGTAGTTCTCTGTGGTGTGAAACGAAATTTGCCTCTTTACCAATCATCTCCAGAAGATTCATCACTTAGGTGCTCTCTGTTCTCAACAGTAACATGGTATGCTCTGACATGTTCTGAACCATGTGCTTTTGCGGAGGTCATTCTTACAGTTGTTTTGATATTCGGTTTTTAGTGGCTTAGGCTGTGCAAGCTAATTAGATTTTGTCACTTTGTGAAGGTAAATCTAAACAATAAAAAAAAAGTATGACTAACAGCAGTTTCTGAGTTTAATACAATGTAATAGCTCTTCAAAAGAGCAATACAATCTGCTATACTACTCTTAAAATTTCAGATTGCTAGTTCTACCACACTAAGGTAATTAAAATATTTTCTTTTATATATAATTAATAAAATTATTTTTCCTTTTCTTTTTTTCCTCTGTGTGTGCATGAGGACACAAGAGCAAATGTAAAATTCTACTGTGTTAAAATGTTTATTTTCTAAACCAGAATATCTCAAATACTAATTCATACTGGTTTTCATCTCTCCAATATACATGTAAAAGCTAAATAAAAGTTACTCAGTCCTTAGAATGGGATTTAGAAGTTGCTGTTGCTTGGTTATAAGTAAGATCCTTGTTAAAATATTATACCTGATGTAATCTGTGACATTACAGGTAAACAACAAGGCTGCTTTCTAAGGTTCTTTTAGTAAAGAGGAATGTGAATGTCACAAAAAAAATACAGAGTTTGTTAGCTATCTACTAAATAAAAAAAAAAAAAACAAACATTGTGTACTTCTGGTCCTTACCCCTGATTCCCTAATATATTTGACCTAAAATCATTGCAATATTAAAGGTCTTTGGGTCAGAACAGCAGAGACCTGCTCTCTTGTCTTCTCTTCTTCAAAACTAGAAATAACATTTTCACTTTAAGAAGTATTTTCCTGTTATTCATTCCCTTACTTTTGCAGTTATTCAGAATGTACATGATTTTATTTTGCACTTTGGTATCCAAAGACTAGCTACTCAGTTATCCAGCTTTGTGTTCTGTTGTGAGTAGCCTGTTTCCAACACTGCTGATGACCTGAAGTAAAACATTAAAGCCCTCTTGGTTTGGAGAACTGTGAAAAAGTAATACCTATTTCCTGCTCATCATCTACTTTCTCTGAGCTTCTGTTGATATTTAAAACTCAGTCCAGGCAAAGGAAAGAAATGGTCCTTGAAGCTTTTGATTCACCACCTGGGTGATGAAGGCACAGGTATTCACCTGCAGCCACCACGTCTTGTGATTTCTAGATGTGTCTCCAGGCAGTGCCAATTCCTCCCCTCACTGGCGTGCTCCAAGTCTGGTATTTGAAGTGCTCCACACAAATGCAGAAGCAAAGGCTTAAACGTACTTTCCTTTCATATTTCAAGTAGGAGCCGTTCAACCTGAGCACATTTTTTGTCCTCAATTTCATCTCTTCTTTAATGTCCCCATCAAACATCTGGCAGTACAGGAAGTGAATGAAAGGAGCAATAGCTGCTGCTCTCTGCTCAAGTTCTGTACAGCTGATGTCTGCTGTACCCATAAACAGACTCTCCAAATGTCAAGACTGTGTTTACCATCACAAGAGCAAAGCTACTGAAGGACAGTTGACTTTAAGGACAGCCATGGCTTTCAAGTTTCCCAGCCCTGTCAGGTATGCAGCAACCCTCTTCTGTTGGAATTGATTCCACTTCTCAGTTTCATTACAGTGCGGTTGAGCTTAATACTTCCCTGTCTACAAAACTCCTCAAAACAAGATGAAGATCGTTCTTTCTGACTGACTGACTGTCATTTGCACTCACCAAGATTCCTAATCTTGGTGATTTTGAACCCGAGGTGTTTGAAATCATGATCTTTTGTGCACTTGTCTTAAGAACCTGAGGGGTTCAGAATCATGATTTTTTGTGCACCTGTCTTAAAAACCTGAGGGGTTCAAAATCATGATCTTTCATGCACTTATCTTAAAAACCCAAGGGGTTCAGAATCATGAGCTTTTGTGCAAAATCATGATCTTTTACTGTTATCAACATCTCAGTGCTCCTGAGTGATGTCTTTAGTACTGATTATCTGTGTCTGTCACTGCATTTCAAAATCATTTTTGGTCCATTTTGATGCTCACTTTTCCTGACTTGAAATTTTCCCCTTTGTGCACTAATTTATAATTTAGCCTTTAGCTTTTCTGAGGCTTGGGTTTCACAACATAATGCAAAGTAGGAGGCCTATGTCTACAAAATCATGTGCAGATTTCGTCTGAAACGGGTGAATTTTTCAGCTCACCCAGGTACAGTTTTCCGTACTTGGACCTTAGCTGTACCTTCCAAGCAAGTCCTCCAGCCAAGTTTCTCTGAAATAATCATCTCATAACGCTTCCATCGGTAGCCCTGTCTTTTCCCACCACCTAGCTTCAGCAAGAACCTTCAGGGATAATCAAGCTGTTAACTTTACAGGGTAAGAAAACAAGCTTCTAGGGAGCCAGGTGCTCAGTGGAGAGTGTTGACAGAAATATCCTACACAATATGCAGCAGCCAAGCTCTTCGAGCAGCAGAGGAAATTATTTAAAGGAACGAGGGATCAGCTGCACTTTAATTCGTTTATCTACAAAGGTGATTGAATTCATCCTTAAAACAGAACAAGTGTGACAGCATCAGCTCTGAAACCCACGCTAAGCTTAATTTCTCAGTACTGGGTTATTTTCATTGCATGAGCTACCAAATTATATTCTCTTTTAATTATTCACAACCAAAAATACATATATATCATTGTTTTATATGTCATAATCTGGTCTACTATTTTCTATTCTATATCTATTATAATATAGGCTATTGTTATATACTATAATATTATCTATTATAACAATATTTTATATACACTATATTATCTTAATTTGAACTTCAAAGTATTTGTGTAGAAAACTGCTACATAATTAAGAGGGGGTAAAATGTATTTAGAAGTTTTACAGGTTTATAATCAACATTAAAAACCCCTTTACAACATATGGAGGTGGTAAAATGTGTTGGGAAATGGGGAGATGACTTGACTTGAGTGAAAATAGTATTTGAAATGTACACCAAATAAAATTAGGTAAACATATTTTCTTCTACAAACTGTTTGCTCCAGTAGACTTACAGAAATTGAGAATTTGGCCCTAGATGATGAAGCAGAGTCAGAAAGTTTAATTCTTAACAAGTTGTACAATATTTACAGAGCCCTGATTGTATTTAAATCAAAGGAAAATATTTCTAAACTCTTACCTTTGAACAGCAAAAAGGAAAGCTAAGAGTGCTACAAAAGGAAGACTAAATACATCAAGCTCTGCATTTGCTTATCAAGATGTGAAGACTTGAGTCTCCTGCTCATTTGAATTTGTGTTAAATGCTTTCAAAAGGATATTCAGCTATGTAAATACACAGATATTTCTATTTTACAAAGGTAAAATTTGCCATTAAAGAATGTGTGCTGATTTGAGCGAGGGAAGAGTTAATTTTCTTCACATTACCTACTGTAGGGCTAGGGCTTGGATCTGTGCTTTTAAAAGCGTTGATAATTCATGGATGTTTTAGCTCCTGCTGAGCAGAGCTTACACAGAGTCAAGACCTTTCCTGCTTCCCACTTCATGTCACCATCAAGTCAGCTGGTGGTACACATGAAGTCAGGAAGAGGCACAGCTGGGACAGTTGACCTCAGCTGACCAAAGGGATATTCCAAACCACATGATGTCATGCTCAGCAATGAAATTAGGGGAAAGGTTGATGGGGAGGTCTGAATTTCAGGCACAGGCTGGGCATTGACCAGCTGCTTGTGAGCAATCCTTTCATTGTTATTCTCGGGGTTTATTTCACTATATTTGTTGTTTTCTTTTTCATTACACTATTATTATTGGTTTTGTTATCATTCTTACTGCATTTTATTTCAATTATTAAACTCAACCCGTATGTTTTCTCCCTTTTAACCTTCCAATTCTCTCCCCACCTCCCACTGAGGGGAAGTGAGTGAGCAGCTGTGTGGGGCTCAGTTGCTCTCTGGAGTTAAACCACACCAAAGAATGCAACTGAGAGTGTTTTGGTTGAGAAACTTCTCAGTATGAATTCAGATAACTCGAAGGTGACATTTTCAAAAGACTGAATAAAAACAGCTTTGGGGATTTTCTGAGTTAAGATGATGGCATCAGGAAGATATTTTCTATTTCATCTGTATCAGTTCAGAAGATTTTCAGCAGTGAAATGAAGAATGAGAAATACCTCCTCGGCACACAACCACCAAATTGTTGTCATGAAGCTTTCAATAAGTCATTCATCCCAAAGCATATCAGCTTGCCAAACTATCTCTATAATGGAAGTCTGTCTTTCACATGCCTCAGAACTGGGCTTTTAAATTATAACTTTGGAAACACTTCAGCATCAAACAGTCTACACAAGACAAAAAAAAAATTTATAAAATTCTTTGATCTCTTATGAATATGGTGATTCCCTTGAACAAACTTAACAGACTACCTTACACGATGCCAGCTTACAGTTTTGGGAAGAAATAGCACAACAAAACATATTTGCAATTCTACTTCTACTTGAGGGTGAACTGACTCACACAATGCATAGGTAATTAGTGGCATGGTCACAACATTAATAGATGAGGGGCGAGCAACTAATGTCATTTCCCTGGACCTGAGCAAAGCCTTTGACACTGTCCTGCACCACATCCTGCTCTCCAAACTGGTGACACATGGGTTTGATGGGTGCACCACGAGATGGATAAAGAAGTGGCTTGATGGCTGCACCCAAAGAGTGGCTGTCAAAAGCTCCATGTCCCAGTGGAGGCCAGGGACAAGCGGAGTCCCTCAGGGCTCAGTCCTGGGACCAGTCTTGTTCAACATCTTTGTTGGTGCCATGGACAGTGGCATTGAGTGCACCCTCAGCAAGTTTGCTGATGACACCAAGCTGTGTGGTGCAGCAGACAGGCTGGAGGGAAGGGATCCATCCAGAGGGACCTGGACAGGCTGCAGAGGTGGGCACAAGCCAACCTCATGAGATTCAACAAGACCAAGTGCAGGGTCCTGCATCTGGGTCAAGGCAATCCCAAGCACAAATCCAGGCTGGGCAGTGACTGGCTGGAAATCAGCCCTGAGGAGAGGGACTTGGGGGTGCTGGTGGATGAGAAGCTCAACAGGAGCTGTCAATGTGCACTTGCAGCCCAGAAAGCCAAGCAGAGCCTGGGCTGCAGCAAGAGAAGTGTGGCCAGCAGGTCAAGGGAGGTGAGTCTCCCCCTCTACTCTGCTCTGGTGAGACCCCACCTGGAGCACTGCATCCATTTCTGGAGCCCCTATTACAAGAGGGATATGGACATGCTGGAAGGTGTCCAGAGAAGGGCCACCAGGATGATCAGAGGGCTGGAGCACCTCTCCTGTGAGGACAGACTGAGAGACTTGGGGCTGTTCAATCTGGAGAAGAGACGGGTCTGAGGTGACGTTCTTGTGGCCTTCCAGGATCTGAAGGGGGCTACAAGAAAGCTGGGGAGGGACTTTTTAGGCTATCAGGTAGTGATAGGACTAGAGGGAATGGAATAAAGCTGGAAGTGGAGAGATTCAGACTGGACGTGAGGAAGAAGTTCTTCCCCATGAGAGTGGTGAGAGCCTGGAATGGGTTGTCCAGGGAGGTGGTTGAGGCCCCATCCCTGGAGGTGTTTAAGGCCAGGCTGGATGAGGCTCTGGCCAGCCTGATCCAGTGTGAGGTGTCCCTGCCCATGGCAGGGGGTTGGAACTAGATGATCCTTGTGGTCCTTTTCAATCCTCACTGATTCTATGATTCTATGATTCATATTGAAACAGAGCTTCAAGAGTCCTTCCCTGCTCTATAATATCCCTGTTCAGAAACAGATCACAGGCTTTTCAGGCCTACTGATTCATTTGTATTGTTGGTTCATTTGGTGTCAGATGACTGTTACAAGGCTGACTTTTCCCAGACAGGGAGATTTTGGGTTTAGCGTTTTCTGTAATTTTTCTGTGAATATCTAAATTCCTACCACCATCCAGGAAGGACAACACATCTGCAAAACTCCACAAACCATTTTATAGAAGGAACAATACTGCTTTGTCTGTAACTCTTTTCTTTCTTTTTTTTTTTTTTTAAGGATTTTTCACCACTGTATTTTATTTACCTTGCCTATACGAGCCCTAAAACTGCCTATAATTTAAAAGAAAGTTTGAAGATTGATATAGTTTTGTTGAGATGCTACAATATGAACTTTTTTTGCACCCACTACCCAATTATTAAAATTTTCACACCTAAAATTGACAAGCTATTCATGTTAGAGCCATTGCAATTAGATACAAAGACTTCAGTCATGCACAATGGTCTCAGCACAGAGATCAGTATAGGCTCAATTAGAAATTATTACCTTAAAATAGAGGTAACTGTTGAATAAGTCTTCTTGCCTGCAGTCTGCAGATAGCTGCACACTCCTCTATAGTCTTGTTATGAGACATGGTCTTTCTTCTGCATGTCTGTATAGGACCATAAATGTTCTATTTCATTGGTTTAACATAAAAAAAAAAAACAAAAACAAAAAAAAAAAAACCCACAAGTGAATACTACTACATATTCCTAAGAACTGGTTTTAAACTGATCTGGAAGACTTATTTGAAGTGATGAAACATATTGAATGAATTTAACAATCTGTTGGTTTTTGCAGCTGAGAAGCAACCATGAATTGAACAAATTTATTTCATACTCCTTTAGTTTTAATAAAAGATTTCTATGTGCTTTAGAATTGTTTACCCTCTTTCCCATCTTCTCCTGATTCTCCATCACTTTCTGCTTGTAACTTGCTGGCTGATCTGTTATGTGATCTGTTATGTGCAAAACACAAATTGCATTTGGTCTTCCTGCTTAAAAGCCAAGAGTTGATGTCTTCCAAGATCATAACTTATAATGTAATTACTTATACTCTCTTGTGAATTTTCAAGTAAAGAAAACTTTTTCCCCAACACTCACAATAAAATACAGGAAAAATACAAGTCACACCTCTGTCCCAGAGAGATCAGTTTGCAAATTTTTGTTGTTATTCATTACCTTTTTTTTTTGAGAAGGCCTAGTATAAAAATAAAAATAACAAATATAATCTGAGACTGAAAATTAGATCTGTGTCTATGAAACTGAACTTTTTATCACAATCATAGAATGAATGAGGATCTGACCCAATTGCCAAAGGTTTTGTTTCAACAACATGAATTAAGATTTCCTACATGTTAAAAGATGCTTCACATGAAACACTCATAAACATGGATTCAGTGTGATAAACCCATGGCCAAGTAAACATCTTCAATATGTCCTTGGCTTCATGTCATTGTCACATGCCACCTACCATCAGAAAACAGAGTAGAAAATTAATCCACTGCCATATGGAATAAAAACCCTGCTGCATTTGTCTCAGTTCAGAGGGGAAGAGAGACTTACTAGTTCTTTTTAAAACACTCCCATGTTGTGAAATTAAGGCACAAACAAGGTCACATATCAAAAACAAGGCTATTTATTAAAGGATGGAGTAAAGAAAGCAGAGGAAGGAAGAAAAGAAAGAAAGACAGAGGAAGAGAGGGAAAGAAAGACAGAGGAAGAAAGAGAAAGAAACAAATGGAGACAGAGAGGAGGAGAGCAGGAAAGGAATTCTGTTACTATCTTTAGCCAGAGGAGGGGAGGAACAGTTTCCAAAGTTCAAGTCCTCTTCAGTTTGTGTTGTCCAGTGATGTTCCCAGCATGGGAACTCCAGTGGAGTTCTTCTTTCTTATAGCAGGCAAAACTTAGGGTATGGCATCGTCCTTTGGTGGTGAAGGGGATATGTCCTGGACTGCTGCTTCCAGGCTAAGCCATAATGACGTTTCCCTGCGAAAGCTGGTGCAGCTCACTGTATTTTATTGGGTTCTTTTAATCTTAGCTTCCTGCCAGCCCACACCCTGGTCACATTAATGCATGTGTGACTGCCAGGTGTACTATCTGGTGTGCTGAGATGACACAGGTCTTTCAGAACAATTTTATCTTTGTTGCACCTTCCAGGGGGTCAGCACCAGAGAGGCTTCTGCCCCTCTTTGCCTTCTCAGCTGTTCACACCCCAATACACATATATGGGCAGGCCAGGAGGTGCTCTGGGCAGAGCAGGAGGTGCTCTGTTGTATCTTTCCACCATCCTCCCCATTCCAGAGCAGCTTTAGTTTTGATGTGTAGAGATGATCTTATCTTGCACATTCCAGAGGGTTTTCCACCACACCCCTTCCCAGGCAGCTACTGTCTGGTGAGCAAAGGTGATTTTGTCTTTGTTGGCTTAGATGTACAAAAGAGGACTCGACTCTCTCAGCATCTTACTTGTGGTGCAGTCAGAGTACAGTACCAACTCAGGTGGCCATTATATTCCATGATACCCTGCAGCTCAAGCATTAAGTTAGCACTATAGACTGGTTTAAAAATAGTAGTCCTCTAAAGCCTTCTCCCTCAGCAGAATTTATGCCTCTTACATTTTAATCAGAAACACACTGATTAACAAACAAGCATGTTGATTTTGTTCTGCCTTCCCTCTTGCTTTTGTTTCCTGTGAAAGACCTTTTTCACATAGTAATTTGTTAACACATTATTTTGCATGAGGCTTAGAGAGAAAGTGTGCATCATTAGATTATACAGAGGAATAATTTCCCTTAGCTGTACTGTTTACTTATGTTAGGGCAGTGAGCGGAAAACTAAGTGCACTCTCTGATACTACTATGTTCATCTGCAGAATCCTTCTTGAAGAGTGCACCAACAGTAAGAACAAGTTTTCTTTAATCAACTTCAAATTAAAATCAAAACAATACAAAACCCACAACTTTTTGGTCGCAATATCTATACAAATGAATATGTATAGTATTTGTGCTTTTTAAGTGCTGAAGAAATTACCAGGTATCATTACTAGTGTCTTTATTCAGCCACTCATGATTGCAGAGATGCTTCTGCAAGCAAAGAACATTTACATGCAGACTGCAGGAACTGAGCAAGACTTTGTTACTTCTCTGATTAAAGGAATTGATTTGACTGGAGGAAGAGTGCCTTTAATTAGCTGTGCAAATGCCATTAATTCCAATTAATCTTCTCACAATGTCAAGACCGGATTCCAGGGAGAAAATAAATTGCAGTAAATCAATATAACTCTTGTTTCTACCAGGAATAGGTGCTTACAGAAAGAAGAATGTATTTTATAGTTGTCTGCATCAAGAAGTACTTAAATAAGACAGTAATTCAATGTACCAAACCTCTTATTGACTCTTTATGGATTATTTATATATCTCTCTAATTGTTTTTCATTTGATAGAAAGATTTCATTTAGCCCTTTTGAGAAGTATTTCAGTAAGAAATTTTCTCAAAACACCTGCAATACTAACAAGCTTCATTTTGCAGAAAAAAGCCTGAGATGTGAGTTTACAAGATAATTGGTTCTATTTACAAACCTCAGATATACACTCACCTGCACTTATTTTTCACAGGGCATATAAAGAAAACGGAGCAGACCAATGTATCTCTTTTAGACAGCTCTTTGAGAACCATGACCATGGCATTTTAACCCCTGAGGATTTCCATGCTGCTAGTAACAACACATCATATCTCTCACAGCTTATCAGATTTTGAGAAGCCTAGAAGGAACCAAAGTAAATCAAATTAATCACCTCAGAGATGTGCCACTGGAAGCAAATTCAAAGAGTGCTCTGTGTGGGCTGGCAAGCACAGAACACTTTCCACGTTTGAGAAGTATTGCAGCTACCCTCTTGCAATATATTTCCTTACAAGAATTTATATGGATCACTCTTTCACAGCTGTATGAGAATATGTGGAGGAGGTTACCAAGGAGTGGACAGTTCAGGAATAAGGTAAGAATTAATTAAAAAGAAAACCCAACCAGACAAAATTATCTCTTAGATGAGAGCCAACTGTTTGTTCAGTTTGTTTTCCTACAAGACTAAGAACAACTTTCCAAAATTTCAGTAAAGTTAACCTATCACACTCAGCTACAAAGCAGAGTTTCACAGTCCCTTCTAATATGTTTAACTGCAGCACATTTTGCATCCCTCAGGTATGTTTTTTTCAGAATTTTCCTGCTCATGGCAGCTGGACAGATATCAGTGCAGAAACTGCAATCTCAGATCACAGAATAGCAGAACATATCAGGTCAGTGACATCTTTGAGTGTCCTATTGATGCTGACTTACTTACTCACTGAACAGAGTGTATTTGAGAAGAAAGGGACCACAATCTGATGCATGTGGCAGCTCTCCAGGATCTGAAAGTACTAATGCACCAAACTGACCCTGTTCCCAGGGAAGTGACTGATGCCCTGTCTGGCAGGGTGACTGTCCTGCTCCCCAGCTGCCTCTGTGCTCCCATCCCCCCAGGAGCACCCAGACTCTGCAGCTCTCTGGCAGGATAAGGGCACTGGCCAGGAGCACATGCCATACCCTCACGGCAAACCAGGTGTTCCGGACCTCTCAATTTAAGAAAGACATTGAGATACTTGAACATGTCCAGAGAAGGGCACCAGAGGCTGGTGAGAGGCCTTGAGCACAAGCCCTGTGAGGAGAGGCTGAGGGAGCTGGGACTGTTTAGCCTGGAGAAGAGGAGGCTCAGGGCAGACCTCATTGCCGTCTACAACTACCTGAAGGGAGGTTGTAGCCAGGAGGGGTTTGGTCTCTTCTCCCAGGCAACCAGCACCAGAACAAGAGGACAGAGTCTCAAGCTGTGCGAGAGGAGGTTTAGGCTGGAGGTGAGGAGAAAGTTCTTCATGGAGAGAGTTGTTAGGCGTTGGAAAGTGCTGCCCAGGGAGGTGGTGGAGTCACCATCCCTGGAGGTGTTCAAGAGAGGATTGGACGTGGCACTTGGTGCCATGGTTTAGTGGTCATGAGGTCTTGGGTGACAGGTTGGACTTTGATGATCCTTGAGGTCTTTTCCGACCTTATTGATTCTGTGATTCTGTGATACTTGTCTTCTTAACGTGGCTGGTAGTGCCTAAGGGAGTCCCAGCCAGCTGTGTCCCAGTATATTATTTTGCAACCGAAACATCTATAGCACAACATACACAGACTGCCCTCAGCAGTGTCTGGGCAGAAAACCCAGCATGTCTTGAAAACCTTTATCAGGGATAAGATAGCCATTTTCCCATCCCTTTGTGCTGAAGGATGAGAGTAAATTATTGAAGACATGGACAGAGCTGAGGCTTTCAAGTTATAGCTACTGAGTTGTTACTCACACAAATTCTACAAGAAAAAGTGAAGACTGCAAAGCTTTTGTCCTTCTAGACATGTGTACCAAAACATTAGTAAGACCCTCTAAAGCACTGGACATTACTGAATGGGTTTATTAAAGCTGTATTAAACATTTTTATTAAACATTATCATGCATTAAAAGAATTCCTTCTCCCACGAACAAATGTTTTGTCTTCTTCAGGTGAGTATCTTTAGCAATGCAACAACTTATTGTCAGGATGAATTTTCCTGTCTGAAAAGGATGAAGCCAAAACTTTTGCTCTGCAATGTACAACAGTTTCTTAGCAAGATTATGCATTACATTTTGTTTTTCCTTGACAAAAATCTTCCCCCAAAGATGGCTTTTTGGTATCCATTATTGTTACATCTTGACCTCTCTTACTTTCAACACATGTTTTAGTGTCTTCTGCTGCTTTTAGTATTGAGCAATAACTACAATACTCAGTGATATTCTAAGGTTTTATGATGACATTAATCACCATAGATTCTGTTTACCAGGTTAGATCTTTGCTGTTGTTTGGGGGGTTTTGATTCGTTTTCTTCTTTTTTCCCTCTTTTTCTTTCTTTTTAATAAAAAAAAAAAAAAGAAAAATCAAACAACAACTTGCATTTAATTTGAGAAAAGTAAGTAAGTTCACTGATCTCAGCATGACTCCTAAAGATGAATAAATACGATTGCTGTTTCACTAGGAGAATATGACATGCAATTAAGTGAGTGCTAACAGTCAGACTGTAAATTAGTGACTTGAAACAGAATTCAGCAGTCATGGTGTCCAAGCCATCTGCCTAATTACTAGTCCCTGACTGGCTAAGAGTTGCAGTTCCCTAAATTGTGTTATTGAGAGTTGCCACTGTGACTCTGTCAGGAAACTGGAAGGTGAGAAAAATTTTAGTCAGCTGAGAAAGAAGATAACGATTCTTTATCTTGCCTCTAAGGGGTTGGCTGGAAAATGAATACAAGAATTAACTTCAGAAAAGAATCAGAGAATTCTTCATCAAAGAAGAAATTAGGGGTTTACTGCACAAATGTTTTACTTCATAAATACATCTCCTGCACACAAAGTGGAATCTGCTGTTTTAAAGAGTGGTATGCAGTCCACCACTGCAAAATATCTGAGAGTGACAAAAATGGTTCAGGGGATAAACTTTGTAGAATATAGTTATCAGTTGGACTTGGTAATCCTAAGGGTCTTTTCCAACCTGAATGTTTCTGTGATTCTGTATCTGTTTCTTACCTTTTGTATTTAGTGTACTTTTTAGTTTAATCCACTTTTGCAAATATTATTTCCATTTAATTTCCACAATCTGAGTAAGTGTGCTTACTTACTCTTTTAGGGCAAATTCCACTTTCTCTGTGGTGCAAACCCACCACACTTATTACAGTAAAATTACTTACAAAATGTTGGAAATCTTCCATGTGGATTGTGGTGTGCTGGACTCAAGACATCATTGTATGGGATGACAGGCCAAAGCTTATCAATACTTGCAACACAAGGATCAATGCCCCTGAATCAGTTAGCTGCTTTAATTTAATTTTGCAAATAACACCCTGGCAGTTTGAAGGCATCTCAGGTTTATTTTTCATTTTCCCCTCATTTCCCCATGATATATTTTGTTGTCTAAAAGATGCAGATGTGCTGAGCAAGATGTATAATGTGAAATTCCAACAGTTTTCATGCCCCTAGATTCTGTAACTGTGACAGCCCAGAAACTTTACTCCTCTTATCCAGCTTCCTTCATCATAACTTGGAACAGGACAGAAAAGTGAATTATGTTACCTGGGAAAGAAAATAGAACAGAAAAGGGGAAAAAATAGTTCATTCATCCATTCATTCATTAACATCACTTAAAGGCTGTATTTCCTTCTTTAATTTGGAGTTATCCCACAGCATATTAACCTTAAAATGGTTTTCATTAAACTGTTAATTAGAAATTCATGTACAGTGCTTAATATATAAAATTATTTTTTTAAACATCACATCTATATGTGTTGGGTTTGTGTCTGGTGGCATTTTGATAGCAGGAGAGAGGGCTACTGGTGTGGGCTCCTGTGAGATGATTCAAGAAAGTCCCCCAGCTCCAAAAAAGACTTGCCTCCAACCAAAGCTGAGCAAATCATCACCTCTGGGATGATAACATATTTAGGATGGGAAAAATATGTTGAGGAGGTTACTTTGTGTTGGGAGCTCTTTTGTGCTGAACAGCAGTGGGGCAGGAGACAGAGAGCCATGAGCAGACCCAAGAAGGGAGAGGAGAGTCATGTCACAGAACCCATTCTCCTTTATCCCATGGTGAGATGGCAAGCTGAGCCCTTGCAGCCTTTAGAGATGAACAATAGAGAAGAATTTCATCTGCTGCCCATGGAGCCATGGATGACTTCACATTGAAGGAGGGGACTGCACCTGAAGAAAGCTGTGACTCTGAGGGGTACCTATGCTGGAACAGTCCATTACTGTGAAGATTGCAGCCTACAGGAGAGACCAGCACTGGTGGGAAAGGTTGTGGAGCACTGGCTTCCATGTGAGGGATGCCACATTGCCACCTGAGAGGACTGTGAGGAATTCCCCCCCTAGGGAGCAAGGAGAAGCAGAAATAACATGGAACAGGCTGGGACTGATGGCAACCCCCATTCGCTGCCCACCATGTGCTGCTGGGAGGGAAAGAGGTAGCAAAGCTGATCCCAGAAAGAAGGGAGAGGTGGGAGGAAGGTGTACTTAGGATCAAGTTGCTATTCTGATTCAATTAGTGAATTGATGGTGCCTTTGTTAAAGGTAAATTGATTTTTTTAATCCGAGTCTGTCTTTTGCGACCATAAGTGATGACTGAGCCCTTCCTGACCTTTCTCTTGACTTTTGAGCCTTTTGTTGTGTTTCCTCTAACTCATCCCACCACAGCAGGGAAGAAGGAGGTGAGCAATTGTGTGGTTGCTGGGTGGGTAAGCTCAGACCATGACACTGAACCAGGTCATTTGGCTCAGTAAGTATGCATGCAAACTTTTTCCATCAGTAGATACAATAAAAACTGCATTCTGTTCCTTCATGGTGGAAAGCTGCTCAAGGCTACAAGAGATCAGGAGGGAAAAAAGTCAATATCCCTAAATGATTATAAATCTGTGGTTTTGCAGGGAACATTTTACAAACCAGAACTCAATATTTTGCAAAAGACTAGGTTCACTACTTCCATAAAGAACTCAACTCAGCCCTTGGTAGGATTTCTCCCTCTTGAAACTATTTTTCCCAGCTAAATGTATGTAGCTGATTTATTTTCATGTCTGTCATCTACTCTGAGAATATCTCAGCAGGATCCAGAGTGGCAAAGCATGTGTCTTCACTGAAGGTGCAGTTCTTAGCTTTACATGGGAAAATTCAACTAATTTCAGTGTGGCAAAAAAATTATATGCTTTAGAAATAGTGATGACAATTATAAAAAGTATACAGCTCCTCAATGAGAGTGTAAGAGAATTTTTTTTCCTTTTAGCTGCTGGATGATAACATGTACAAAAGTTATGTGCACAAAATCTGCAGAAGAGTTTTATAAGCAGTAACTGATAGCTCACTACTGAAATTGGTACAGATAATGATGCTTCTGTACTACTAAAAAATAAAAATAGAAATTAAGACTATTATTTGATATACATATACATATATCTATCTGTATCTGTATCTGTATATCTCTCTATCTCTATATCTCTATCTCTATCTCTATCTCTATCTTTATCTCTATCTCTATCTCTCTATCTCTATCTCTATCTCAATCTCTGTCTCTATCTCTATCTCTATCTCTATCTCTATCTCTATCTCTATCTCTATCTCTATCTCTATCTCTATCTCTATCTCTATCTCTATCTCTATCTCTACCTCTGTCTCTGTCTCTATCTCTATCTCTATCTCTATCTCTATCTCTATCTCTATCTCTATCTCTATCTCTATCTCTATCTCTACCTCTATCTCTATCTCTATCTCTATCTCTATCTCTATCTCTATCTCTATCTCTATCTCTATCTCTATCTCTATCTCTATCTCTATCTCATCATCTCTATCTCTCTATCTCTATCTGTATCTCTCTGTATCTCTGTATCTCTCTCTATCTCTATATCTCTATCTCTATCTCTATCTCTATCTATCTATCTCTATCTCTATCATCTCTATCTCTATCTCTATCTCTATCTCTATCATCTCTATCTCTATCTCTCTCTCTATCTCTATCTCTATCTCTATCTCTATCTCTATCTCTATCTCTATCTCTATCTCTATCTCTATCATCTCTATCTCTATCTCTATCTCCATATCTATATCTATATCTATATCTATGTCTATATCTATATCATCTATATCTATATCTATATATCTATATATCTATAGCTATAATTTACTATTAATAAAAAAGTCAGTCTCAGGACCTCTCAAAAAATACCCTGAATACTTATGTCATTTTAACCCCCTGAAGCCTTTCTTTGTCACAGTAAATTGAAGCATTACCTTTGGCAATGACTTTGATGCTGAAAATCTTCATCCAATATATCTGTCCTAGTGGTGTCATTTATTTGCTCATTCCTCTCCACTCCTTATCTGAGGTTCATGCTACATCTTTTTTTCAACCTCCTCACACTCTGACCATGCATTATTAAGTCATGTGAGAAGAAACTACACCTCTACAATGTAAGGTTGTAGCACAGGACTCACTTAGTTCCCATGGTTTGTCCCTTCTCACTGCAGGCTGGTTGGACTAGATGACCTTTAAAGGTCCTTCCAACTAAAAACCAGTCTGTGTAGGTTTGTTACTGCACCATTAGCAAATACACCTCAAAATAAAATTGATTCTTCATCAGTGGTCCAGGTACTTCTCAGGTCAGATTTAGGAACACCTAATTCTGTGATGTAGGCAACCATTTTGTTTTGTTTTCTCAGGATTCAGGAGGAAAACAACTCATCTGGATAAACATTTTTGAAACAGTGTTATTAAATCTGAGCATTCAGTGAAAGTTCCCTTACTTCCTAAGAAAATTCACAGGATGGGAAAAAGAAAAAAAAAATAACATATTTTAGAAAGGTAGTACAAGGCAACTGCTACAATAATAAATTTCTTGCAATAAATATATTGCTATCCATTTCTCTTCAGACTTTACCAATGTCAGGTAGATTGTACATCTTCCAGGGAGCACTATAAATCACTTGGAGTCTAAAACCATTTTCAGTTAAGTTGAATTCCCTAGAGCTTTGAAAGAGAATCACAGAACATACAAATGATACTAAAAAAAAAAAAAAAAAACCCAAAACCCAAAAAAACCCCAAACACCAACAAAACCAAAACCAAACCAAACAACAACAACAAAAAAAACCAAAACAACAACAAAACAGAATATATTGGCAGTTATTCCATGTATATTATACAATCTACACTGATGAATCCAAAAGTACCTCCATGTGGATATGGATACCATACCATAGCACAAATGTATCATATGATTAGTCAAAGCATGCAGTAAGTCTGAGTTACACAAAGCAAACTTAATTAAATAAACTTAATTAAGAGCCACGAGGATGATTTTAGGGGACTTGAGCATCTCCCTTGTGAGGAGAGGCTGAGAGCCCTGGGGCTGTTTAGTCTGGAGAAGAGAAGACTGAGAGGGGATCTGATCAATGTCTATCAATATCTGAGGGATGGGTGTCAAGTGGAGGGGGCCAGGCTCTTTTTGGTGGTGCACAGTAATAAGACAAGGAACAATGGGTTCAAACTTGAACATAGAAGATTTCAGCTCAACATGAGGAGAAATTTCTTTGCAGTGAGGGTGAGAGAGGACTGGAACAGGCTGCCCATGTCAGGTTGTGCAGTCTCCTTCTCTGGAGACTTTCCAAACCCACCTGGATGCATTCCTGTGCAGACTACCCTAAGTGATCCTGCTCTGGCAGTGGGGTTGGACCTGATGATCTCTAGAGGTCCCTTCCAACTTCTGATACACTGTGAGAGTGTGATACTCTGATTAAAATAGAAGAATGTGTTTGGGTTTTGGGTTTGTTTTTTTTTTTTGTTTGTTTGGTTGGTTGGTTGGTTTTGATTTGGGTTTTTTTGGTTGGTTGGTTTGGTTTGTGTTTTGTTTTGTTTGCTTTGTGTTCTGTTTTGGTTTGGTTTTCCTCTGTATTTGGGTGGTGATTAGTGAGAGATAATATAAAGACTGTCAAAACCTCAGTTTGGTTGGTTTGGTTTGTGTTTTGTTTATTTGTTTGTTTGGGTTGGGTTTTTTAGTTTCTTTTTTTTTTTTCCCTCTGTGTTTGAGTGGTGATTAGTGAGACATAATATAAAGATGCCAAAACCTCAGTGTCACTCTATGTCACTCAATTTAGGACACCAGTATCACAGACTTTAGTGTTCCTTGTCATAGGAAGAACATATAGGAATGGTCTGCACAGAAACTTGTTAACAGAAAAATACTGGAAGACAAAAGTCATCTCCCTCACCACATGCCTTATAGAATAGAGTCACAGAATTGGTTGAAAAAGAACTCCAAGATCATAAAGCCCAACCATTGACCTAACACCACCATGGCCATTAAACCATGCACATGAACAGACATGTCCACACATTTTCTTAACACCTCCAGGGACTCCACCTCTTCCCTGTGCAGCCCATTCCAATGTCTGGCAACTTCTTCCATAGAGAAAATTTTCCTAATATCCAATTTAACCTCCCCTGGCACAATTTGAGACCTTTTCCCCTTGCTCTATCACTAGATACTAGGTGGAAGAGACCAACCCCTACCTCTTCTAAAAAGTACAGCTGCACAATGATTGGTGGGCAGCAAAATGGATAGCTATGGTAAAAGGATTATGCAGCCATAATAATGAAAAAAACCCAGAGGTTAATTAGAAAGTACTTGAAGAAATTAGCTTTTAATCAGATGGGACTAATGACGCTCATGCTGGGAGAGGAAGGGAAACAAGTTAAACAAATGAGCTAGGGAGCTATAGGTCAGGCTGCTCATCTTTGATTCCTAGAAAGTCCAAAAATGTAAATCAAGCAAATCATTCATGCTCACCTTGAAGATAGCAATGTAGAAGGAATTGTCAGCAGTTGTGGAAAAAAAATTAGTGTTTAATTTTTTTTTTTTTTTTGGGGGGGGTGGTGTGGCTTGTGGTGCATGAGAAGGCAGCTGCCTTACTCCCTGCAGGACTACTGTGTGGCTTTGACACAATCTTTTATGACATTTTCAGAGGTAGCTCAAGAAAATGTGGGTCTTCAGTCACATGTAGATTAGGCCATAACCTGGTTGTTTTAGCTGAGGAACAAAATTGTCTAGGTGTATCAGACATCAATGGCTTTATGTCAAAGGATAGAATGGGGAGTTTATTAAGAGTTTTCTGGAGCTCTGTCAAGAATAATACAAACAAAAATGATCCTGACTTTGAGAGTGGCTGTGGGGTTACTGCCAGCTAATGCCCCTTAAAGCTTGTTTGGATTTTTCGTGGCCTTTTTTTTTTTTTTGGTGATTCTGTAATTATTGATATCCTTAACTTCATGAATGTCTGTGCATTTTAAAATAAATCCTTTTAAGGGATCATTTTTAGGGATATTTTGTTCCATTGTATAGACAAGCTAAAAAGCAATTTTCTTCTAAATTTAAAAAAGGAACACTTGTTTCATAGTTGTTCTTTTTTGATAAAAGCAAACCATGAAAAGTGTTAAGCTCACTTGCTTTCATCCCTCACACTTGTCATCTAGCATGATTTTAAAAGGATATTACCAGGAAGGGTCAATTATAAAAGGGTTTTTTGTACTTCTAATGGTGCCTTTATACATTCTGATTGCTGTAACATCATTTTAGCAATAGGACATTCAATTCAAGTATTCAAGCAATAAAATAGAACATATAAAAAACTCTCTGTGAAATATTCTAGCTATACATTCTACAGATATACTCCAGATTTGGTACATGCTAAGAAGTGGCTGACACATTTTGGGCAGATATGCAGATAATATAATTTTCTTTCTTACTTCTTCCCAGGAAAAAAAAAATTACATACCTTGTCTGAGTATTACTTTTGTTTGCTTGGAAATTAGGTGCTGTTTTTATACAGTTGTTTGCATTTCATATGAGCATACTAGCATTACCACAACTATGAAAATAAGAAATTCAGTTTCTTACAGAACAACAAGCCAGGCAGAGAGTTGACTTGAGTCAGCTTCTGTGCCAAGTATGAATCTGGTTTTGCAGCTGATGATTGTGCACTGTATGTAATCATAGAATCATAGAATTGCCAGGGTTGGAAGGGACCACAAGCATCATCTAGTTCCAACCCCCCTGCTATGGGCAGGGACACCTCACGCTACAGCAGGTTGCCCAGAGCCAAATCCAGCCTGGTCTTAAAAACCTCCAGGGATGAGGCTTACACCACCTCCCTGGGCAACCTGTGCCAGTGTCTCACCACCCTCATGGGGAAGAATTTCTTCCAACATCCAATCTGAATCTACCCACTGCTAGTTTTGCTCCATTCCCCACAGTCCTATCCTAAAAAGTCCCTCCCCAGCTTTCTTGGAGCCCCCTTCAGATCCTGGAAGGCCACAAGAAGGTCTCCTCAGATTCTTCTCCTCTCCAGACTGAACAGCCCCAACTCACTCAGTCTGTCCTCACAGGAGAGGTGCTCCAGCCCTCCGATCATCCTCACGGTCCTGCTCTGGACATATTCTTGTAATAAGAGCTCCAAAAGGGGACTCAGTACTCCAGGTGGGGTCAATAATCCATTTGAGATGCAGTTAGCTGTAAGGCTTGTGTCTGAACACACACTGCACACATACAACATCCTCTTTGTGTGGCTGCAGAGAAATCAATGGAGATAAGTTATTTTCAACAGGATAAAAGATGATTTAATATTGCTTCCTGTTTATGCACCAGTATGAATACATTAAGTCTATCCTGGAACTCAGGGTTTGGGTTTTTTTTTTTGGTGTGGGTTTTTTGTTGTTGTTTGTTTGGGTTTTTTTGCTTATTTGGGTTTTTTTTGTTTGTTTTTGTTGTTGTTGTTGTTTTTGTTTTGTTTTGTTTCAGCTCCAAAGAAAGAACAAAATTACAGTGTAATTCAGAAAATAAAGGCTTGTGTATAGTACCAGCTCATCATAAAAAGAAAACAAAACAAAACAATGTGGAGGAACAATTCAAACTTAAGTAATAGATGGATGTAACTTTGAGTAAGCTGAAAAGAAATGGTATCAGCCATCACAGTTAAATTCAGACTGTAAGAATTGACTACTTTAGCCATTTTTTTTTTTGCCTCATTTTACAGGATGCTCCTTTGAAGACCATCACCTTGAAAACAAACAATCAGACACAGTGATAAAATTGTTGGTTTCAGTCCTGTTGTTTTTAACAGGTGTGTAATATAAGAGGGGGTTTTAAGAAGACAGATTATTTGTAACAGAGGGGAAAGCAAGTCAGTGCTGTTGATACCTAAGCAGGTAAAGATTGAGCTTAATATTAGCTAGGCAGGTGAATATGAAGGTTTGAGAGAGGATAGGGAATACTAAAACGTAATAATTGAAATAGAGTTAAAGTAATGTGGAAGGAAAAGGGCAGAGATAAGTATCAGAGGGCACTCATCCTTGTCTGATATCAAAGCTGTATTCTAGTATTTTTGAAAGTTTAGTTTATACAATGGATTATGTTGGCATATTTAGGTTAGATAGAAGGAGGAAGTCTTTCACAATAAGAGCGGTGAAATACTGAAACAGGTTGCCCAGAGATATAGTTAAGACTGTATCCCTGGAGACATTTAGGGTCAAAATTGATGGGGCCCTGAGCAACCTGATCTAGTTGCAGATATCCCTGCTCACTGCAGGGGGGTCATCAAGATGATCTTCGAGGGTCCCTTCTAACCTGATGCATTCTGTGCCTTGTTTTAAAGGAAA
The DNA here is from genome assembly GCF_027791375.1 of Indicator indicator. Lineage (NCBI taxonomy): Eukaryota > Metazoa > Chordata > Aves > Piciformes > Indicatoridae > Indicator > Indicator indicator. The sequence goes on from NC_072053.1 coordinate 80,875,771, forward strand.
AGAAAGAAAGAGATGAAGATGATAAAAATCTGTGTGGATGTAAGCAAAAGTATAAAGTTTGTATGATTACTGTAGAGAAGAAAACAAACTGACAGCTGGAGAAACAAAACCAGACTGTCACTGAAGATAGTGGGAGCTCTTACAAAGGGAAACATTTCAGCTTGGGGAACAAATAAAGCAATTAATAACAATTTTTATCCCTCAGTGTATAACACAGAAAATTGAATATCCCATTCTAGTCTTGCAGGCACTGATCTGTGTACTTTGTGTATGTGCATGCATATGTATTTGTGAGTATCAGTATTCAAGTATTTACAAGAGATGCAGCACCATGATGGAGAGAGTATTTCCAGACCAACATGAACAAACTTGCCTGTGAGACTGGAGCTTAATTATAAAGCTGTCAGTCTGATTGTTGCCCTCCTCACCACATCACTGGTACAAATGAGGGATTTATACAGGAGTCAGCAAAAGGATTAAGTAGGTAAGGCATCACAGAAAGATTATTAGTGGCCAAGGCTATGAACAGTTGAATTTTGTCCAGTTATGAACCCATTGTACCTCTAAAATTAAAGTTTTTTCCTAGGATCAGTGCTTTCAAGGCTGCAAGGGTCACTACACAGAATCATAGAATCATAGAAACATAGAATAGTTTGGGTTGGAAGAGACTTGCAAAGATCATTTAGTCCAACCCCCCTTCAGTCATCAGGGACATCCTTGATTAGATCAGGTTGCCCAGAGCCCTGTTGAGCCTGACCTCCAGTATTTCCAAGGATGGGACCTCAGGTACATCCCTGGGCAACCTTTTCCAGTGTATCCTCATGGTACAGAACTTGTTCCTAACTTCCAGCCTAAATCTACTCTTCTCTAAATTCAAACCATTGTCCCTTATGCTATCACTACAGGCCTTTGGAAACAGTCCCTTTCTGGCCTTTTTGAAGGTCCCTTTCAGGTACTGGAAGGTCACTGAAGTCTTCTGCAGGCTGAACACCCCCAGTTCCCTCAGCTTGTCTTTGTAGTGGAGATGTTCCAGCCCCCTGCTAATTTTCATGTCCCTCCCATTGTCAATCACAATGTGTTTGATTCTAACTATGTGGATTTCTCTATGTTCACCTGTGACATACCACACAGGCTCATCCAATCACTGTGAATGAACTGGGAGATAGCAATTGGAAGGACCAACTCCTATGCTCACAGCTTGATATATTGCTGGGCTAGCACCATATGAACTTTGCTGACCTCATTATGTAAATCACATAAACACAATCCAAGGGGAGAAAGTAATTGATAGAAGCTCAGTGAAACATGCAGCTGTTGATCTTAAGAGGTGTAAACCTTAACTCTATAGACTACTATGTAATAAATTACGGCAAATATTTAATAAACTAAAGAAACAACAATTCATCTACAAGATTCATATGTCAAGTGTTGCCCAAAAAAAACAAGAGGCCAAGATATTTCTGCACTCTTCCATCTGGAGCATTCTGCAGTCTTCCATTCTAAAATCAACAATCTGGTCTTAACACAGTATGTCTGAGTGAATGCTGTAGCTTGTTAGTTAATGACTATGTCATTACAAAACCATCCCCAAACAGTGTAAATGAAAAAGAAAGGGGTGTAATGTCAGCCATGAAATAAAAAAAAAAGTAGCTCAAACTGAGCATGACCAGGTGGTATGGGAGTGAGGATGAAGAACAATATCTGGAATTGTCACCTGCTTGCAAGCTGCAGCTAGGACAGGCTAGCTGTACATGTTGGCAGCACCTGGACTAAACATAAGTGTCAGAACTTAGATGCTTTAGTTAATAAGACATGAGACAGAACCAGTCATTGGGAGTCTGATCATGTGCTGTGCTTCTGCAGGTTCAGCCTTTAGACTGGGAAAAACAACACTTAAGTTTCTGGGTAGAAAAAGAGATCAAACAGACGGGTTCCCAAAGCCCTTTATGGAGTGCTATAACAAATAACAGAACATTTTTTTACAGGTGTCAACATCATGCTTTTCTTACTCCAAACATACAATTTCCAGTGAAAGATCTCACCTAAAATTGAATTGGTAAGATGTGAGGATGATCAAAACGTTTCCAGACTCCGTGATTTTTAAACATTTTTAGGCGCTCTACAGATACCTACAGATGAATATAAATTGTATATTTCTGGTAAAATGAGTTAATACCACATAAAAGTCCCATGGATGGATTTGTCAGGCTCCAGGGAGCATGTATTAGAAAGTGCTACCTCAGGCAATGTTTCCTATACTTGGGCTATGCGTACATTCTCCAGAGCATGCATACTTGCAGGCACCAAGCAGAAAAGTGATATATTCATAATGTATTTTACACAATCTGATGATAAAATGCACCAACATGAAAAAAGGTCTAAAGCTGCACAGTTTTACTCCTATTTACAAAGCAAAAGAAAAAAAAACAACAAACAGAAAGGTTTAAAAAAATCTATTGTTCCTCAACAAAACTTGCAGGCTTATAGTCTTAGGTTGTAATAGCAACATTCAAAGCACATGCATGTCTCACTCATTCAAAGCACTTTGGTCAGGACAAAGTACAAATACAGGACATGCCTCAGTAAAAGTACAGATACAGGACATGCCTCAGTAAATGCCTAAGATGTTTCCATGAAATAAATCTTTCAAATTTTATAAGAATTTAGCCACCAGAGGAAACAAACAAACAAACAATCCAACCAACAAACAAACCAACCAACAAAAAACAAACTGAAATAAATCTTCTCCTCTAATGTCTATTTAAAGTTCCAGGTCCTCCTTTTCCAACATTGTGTCTTTCTGGGAAAAAAATAATTTAAAGGGAAAATATCTTATTTTATATTGCAGTGGTAACAGCCAGAATCCTTGCAGGATCCATGACAGCTTTGATTTAACATTTTTTTAGTACATAATGTAAAAGCCAGGTGTCCAAGCAATGGAAAACCAGGAATTCTTTTACTATTTCCCATCATCAGGCAGTGTGGTGGGTTGAAATTACCCCCAAAATAAAATTGCCAGACCAGCTAACTTTGGAAAGCAAATGAAGCTCTATTTACAAGCAAAACGACAATCTAGAAATATGAGATTCAATCAATATGTACAAAATATACAATATTTACATGTATTTACAGTTTATAAACAACACAAGAACCCCCCTGGATAAAACCAGGGGGTTACCAACAGCTTTCTTCTCTCTGCTCCCTCCCCCCTAACTACAAGGAAAGAGGAGAAAAAAAGAGAGTAGGTTGCGAGTACTTAGCCACAAAAAAGAAATGCAGCCAAGGTCAGCAAGCCAGCAGAAGCAACCAGCTAGCATCAGCTAGACTGAAGAAGCCAAAAGGAGAATTAGTTTATACAACTAACCTTAGGTTAGTTATCAGACCAATGGATTATTTAGACCTTATCATTATTTTCCCCTTTACATCCAGTGGTAATTTATTTACATTCCACCACTTTCTACTCAATCTGTGGAAAATTTCCCTAGGCACCAGCCTAAAACTGCCACAGGCAGGTGTTCATCTATCTCCACAAAGCTCCATCACACATAGTGGTTACTTGGGAAGACAAATGCCATCACTCTAAACAGCTCCTTCTTTGTCTTCTTCCCCTAGATTTACAAAGCATGACATCATATGATGTCACCTATCCTGGGATGCCTCAAGAAAGGTGTGTCCAGCAGGTTTAGGGAAGTTCTTCTACTTCTCTACTCTGCAATACTGTGTCCAGTTCTGGGCTCCCCAGTTGAAGAGAGACAGAGACCTGCCGGGGAGAATCCAAGGGAGAGCCATGAGGATGCTTAGGGGACTTGAGCATCTCCCCTGTGAGGAGAGACTGAGAGCCCTGGGCCTGTTTAGTCTGAAGAAGAGAAGACTGAGAGGGGATCTGATCAATGTCTATCAATATCTGAGGGGTGGGTTTCAAGTGGAAGGGGCCAGGCTCTTTTCGGTGGTTCACAGTGATAGACCAAGGAGCAATGGGTTCAAACTTGACCATAGAAGATTTCAGCTCAACATGAGGAGAAACTTCTTTACAGTGAGGGTGACAGAGCCCTGGAACAGGCTGCCCAGGAGGTTGTGGAGTCTCCTTCTCTGGAGACTTTCCAAACCCACCTGGATGCATTCCTGTGCAGACTACCCTAAGTGATCCTGCTCTGGCAGGGGGTTGGACCTGATGATCTCTAGAGGTCCCTTCCAACCTCTGATATACTGTGAGACTGTGATACTGTGATATGGAATATTCCTCTGTTCAGTTGGGGTCAGCTGTCTCAGCCATGTGCCCTCTTGATCTCTTGTGCATCCCCAGTCTACCCACTGGTGGGATAGAGAGTGGCTGCTTCTATCAGTGAGAAAGCTGAATGTTAGAGTAACTGTCAAGGGATGGAGTGTAGATCAAGGTCACTGCTAAATCTTGTGCACCATGTTGAGGGGTGCAGAGCAAAAGTTGGCACCTGCAAGGAGGAGCAAACCCTAAACTGACCATCAAGAGATTCCATTCCACCTACATCATATTGAGTACAAAGATGAGGGCTCACAAGTGTCAAACATCTTCTTCAATGGTGAGGAGGACTCAGTCCATTCTGCCTGGAAGGACATCACAGTTCATGAGTTTCTGAATTCAACTCCTGAATCTAGCTCCTGAATTCAGTTCCTGTCTGCTGCAGAGTCCTATCTGGGACTTTGTCATTGTCTGCCATAACATCAGTAGTGACAGTGATGTACTTGCCACGAGGGGGTTGGGTTCAATATTGATCTTGCGTATATCTGCATTTATTTCATATTATTGCTGTGATTTTCACTAAAGTGGTTTTAGTTTTCTTTTCCAGTTTGTAAGTCTCTTTCCCTTATTCCCTTTCCTTTTCCTTTGGGAAGGGAGAGGTGTTCATAGAGATCCTCTGTCACTCATTTAGTGGCCACTCCAGTCCTAACACTTGACAACTCACATCCTAGTTGAAGCATTCTCTGCTTCTCCTTGCTATTTGTATTAACATTTCCTTGCTTCACCCTCTTGGGATGAAGAAAATCCTTTGCAATGAATTTGGATTATGAACAGTACTTGTAATAGTACTAGAACATGTTTCTGACAGTGAAAAAAAAAGAAGCTAGCATAAGAAGCTGCAAACAAGAAGCAATCATTCTTCTTTTACTTCCCTATTTTATAGATGTTAAAAAGCAGAATTTGAGACCTGAAAACCTTTTAATTTTCACTGGAGAGTTTCAACTGCATTGTTGATATTTTCTTCTTTGTGCAAAATTATGAATTGTTGAGATTCTTCTCTTTATTCAGAAATTTCATTCTAAGAGAACAAAATGGGAGGGGAAAAAGTCACAGACTAGATAGTTTCTTTGAGCAAGAGCTTTCATAACATTAGAATGACGAGCTCTTAGAAATTCCATGAAGGAAACAGAAGAGAATCTTCCATAACTGGAAAATATTTAGGTCATCTTAACAGGCCTTCAAATTAAATGAAGGATAATTTAAGGTAAGCTTGAGGGGGATTCATATAATTCCTCATACATCTTGCAGAACTCATTAAATCTGCTATTTAATCTGATTCACAGAATCACAGAATCAATAAGGTTGGAAAAGACCTCAAGGATCATCAAATTCATTTATGACCATTTACTTCCAATGGGCCAGAAATGTTTACCTACATTTAAATGAATTTGTCTTGTACTGCATACAATGCAAAAATAGCTAAATCAAACACATGGAGATATCTGAATGCTAACACTTCTCCCACTGTCATGGTAGGGACAAAACAGGCCCAGCACAAACCCAGAGGGGCCCCAAGGTGTCTAGATGTGGTCCCCCTCTCCCCCTCCTTCCTGCAGAAAGACAGGGCAACGCAGGAGAAGGAACCAAGGGGACAGAACCCCTGCATGTCTGGTAACAAGTTGTTTACCTGGGGTAAGAGCACTTGTACTGGCCACTGCTCCCCCAGAAACAAGGCCTTTGTTTATGCCTTTTATGGCCACAGCCTGGCAGAATGCCTTTCCATTGGGCATCTACATGTTGGCTTCATTTGCCCCTATTGGCTCAGATGGATCTCGGGCAAGATATATATACAGGCTGACTTGTAGTTGCCTTTGCCTTGCTTTCAAGCCTTGCTTTCAAGCCTTGCTTTCAAGCCTTGCTTAAATCTTGGTCAAGCCTTGCTTGGACCCATCTTGTATGAAGCTGCCTCGAGTTGCCCTGCCCTGCCTCAAGTAGCTGGTCCGAAGGCTGAAATAAAGCCATACACAGCAAGCTGGAGAAGCCATGAGCCTAGAGGCTAGAGCCAAGCCTAGCCTGCTTGCCCTTGCCACTAGAATCATGCCATGCCTCAGTTTACTCAGAGCAAGCAAGTGCCCCTCACAAGAACCATCCGCCTGCCATCCGCTGAAGCCAGATCAGCCTGGGACCACATGGCAAACCCTTCTTGCCAGGAACCTGCTATGCCAGTGCTGTATGAGAGCACCCCAAAAGTCTCTACATATCATACACAGCAACAGCACTCCCCACTTGGGTGAAACCAGCTGTAAGTAATTATATCATTACCTCTTGGGCTTATGGGTTCTTATTGAGTCTCCCCCCATGCTGTGATTGAGAGCTACCTGCTCCCAGGGACCTTCTCTTTCCATGTTATTTCCTCCTGGTTTGCATAGAATTGTTGTATTTTGCCTAAAGATTGTGCATTCCTATTGCAAATATATATTCCAACCATACAACAATCCTATTTAATGAGTTTTGGCAATTTTTTCTGCTAATAAATGGTTACTAGTGTTTTTATTAATACTCGTTTGCCATATCCCTTGTTGGTTAAGTACAATCCCTTAACACCCACCCCTCAAAATCCTCTTTTCTCCTGATTTATCAAGCCACTTCTTCAGGGCCTATTACAAAACGTGACTAAGGTTTCCACAAAATGTATTGGCCTGGTGCCTGGCTTTGACAGTTCCCTAGAAAAACATCCACACCTAATGTTCAGACCAAGTTACAGACATCCACACTGCTCTTGTCTGCTGCTGTAACCAGTCACAGTCCCACCAAGATCCAAGATACATATGGCTCCTCTGTGTTTTGGAGGTGTAATAACTAACTCACTTTTTGAAAACAGCTCTAAATAATGAGGATATAGAGGTATCAAGTGCTACAAAAGGACTAACTTAATAATTTTCAGTGAAAAAAACCCAACCAAACAAAAAACGAAAGTTTCAGTCCACAAATCAAGCGCAGTTCCACAACAGCTTTGCAGCAGAATTGTGTATTTTATATTTCTTATACTGAAAGAAGATGAAGCCATTTTTATGGCCAGACAAGAAAGGAAAATTCTTATTTCAAGAAGTTTATAGGTCAAATGCAGAGGTGTAAACCTAACTTGATTTTCCTCACAGACTATTCAATGTTACCAGAACCAGGGTGGAATAAATAGTCAGACACAAAGATATTCACAGAGAGGATTAGAGATTTTCCAATGGACAACAGGAAAAATTAGTCAGAGCCAGAGAAGTAGTTCAGTGAAAGGAGGTGCATCCTGAAAAGTATCAAGGCCACATAAAATGAAGGAAAAAAATGCAGGAAAAAAAAAAACAAGCCTTAAAACCAGTGTGAAGAGTAGATGCACAAATAGCTTTGGGAGTTGTGGAGACACGTTTTTTCTTTAGCTGTGCACAGACACTCATGTCTACAGTCCCTTTGTTACCTGATGCTTCATGTCAAACCCTAGCAAAAAGTTCAACTGAACTCCTCAGTGAAAGGCTTCTCACACACTGGTATAAGCTCCCCAGGGAGGTGCTTAAATTCCCATCCCGGGAGGTGCAGAGATGTGGTGCTAATTGACATGGCATAGCATTAGACTTGGTAGTTAGATAATGGTTGGACTTGATGATCCTAAAGGGTTTTTCCCACCAAAATTATTGTATGATTCTATAAAATATCTTGGGTATCAAATTTTCTTTTTTAGGAAATTTATTATTCCCAAAAGCATTAACAGAAGACTGGAGTGTGCCCTTCATTATTGATGACATTTAATTTTTATTTCTAAAAGCCAAAGGAGGAAACAGATTTACTTGAATTGCCACTTACCTTAGACAGGACAAAGTTTAAAAGGGAAAGAAAAGAAAACCAAACAAACAACCCATAAGTATATCTCCATAAGTATATATGACAGAGTTGGCTCTCTTTAGCTTGGAGATAAAGACTCTGAGGGGTGACCTCATCCATGTGTATAAAGATGTGCAGGGTGAGTGCCCAGAGGATGGAGCCAGGCTCTGCTTGGTGATGCCCAATGACAGCACAAGGGGCAATGGTGGAAGTGGAGGCATAGGAAGTTCCATGGAAACAGGGGGAAGAATTATTTCCCTGTGAGGGTGACAGAACATTGGAACAGGCTGCCCAGAGGGGTTGTGGAGTCTCCCTCTCTGGAGATATTCAAAACCCACCTGGATGTGTTCCTGTGTGACGTGGTACAGGTGATCCTGCTCAGGCAGGGGGTTGGACTGGATGAGCTTTTGAGGTCCCTTCCAGCCCTTAACATTCTGTGATTAAAAACTGCACACCTGTGACAGCTGTGACAATTTATGTCCAGGAAATACTTACCATAAATTCATTCAATGAACAGGGGGGGTGATAAACAGAGGTGATAACTTGGCCAGCAATGCATATTTAACAGATTTCAGAAATCATTCCACTGTGCTTCTGTACTGGAAGCTGATCACTTCAGTATTGCATCCCTCGTAGGGAAATCTGTTCTACAAATCAATGAAACAAAGTTTAAACAAAGGAAATATGATCACTGAGATGGCAATAGGGAATATTTCAGGCTTTAGGAATGCTGTTCAGAAATACAAAACATATTTCCATTCTTTTTATTCACTTTTGTACACTTATAGACATGAAGCTGAACCTGTAACTTTAAAACCCCTCTTAAACTTTTTTCATCCTCTGCTTTTCAAGGATTTTTAATGTTTTGAAGAAAGAAGGGTCATAAAGATGGAACATGCAGGTATATGGAAGAAATGAGAGTTCCCTGAAATAACAGCTACTTCTGAGCAGGATTTTAATAATGTTGTATTTATTTGTTGGATTGCTTTTAGGAGAAAGAGACTATATATCAATTAGAAAGCATCACACCAGTAGCACAAAGAACAATTGCTTCAGGATGCCACCCACCTACCACTCTCAAGCACAATGAGGATGTCAGTCATGCTGAAGTTTTGCCATGATAGCCCACTGAACTAGTGCAGACTGTTCAATTCTCAATGTAAGTCATGAGTGTCTGCTTCTTCACTGAAATCAAATTGCAAAATCTCATTTTAGCATGCACCAGGGAAAAGAAAACAGAGAAGAAAACAAGGCAGCTCTCTGAATGCTAAACCTATGATTTTCCTGCCTGGTCCTGTGTTTTTATCCCTTGGACAACAGTCAGGGAAAATATTTCTGAAGCTTCTTTTAGACAACATAGAATATCGCTATCAAGCAGCAACAGTTTTTGAACAATTCTTTCATGGTTCAGTAGCTCTTCATCTTCATTAACTTCAAAGTGCAGCCATCTCCAAATGTTGCAGCCTTTCCCTGCAATCTCCTTTCCTTCTCTTCATTGATATCCTAACAATGTCCATACAGTTATAAAGACTGTCAGGCACATAAATTTGTTTGTTGAGAATTCAAGGCTGCCAAGCGGTGTAATGGTTTGCAAACTACGTTAGACTGAGTAAACTGTCTTCTTGGAAGAAAGATGATAAATAAGTCTAGGTTGTATGGAGATTCTTAAATTGGATATACATACATTAAACTTGGTGACAGCATTGTGTTTGATAGCAGTGGTGAGAGTAAAAGGACTCCAATACCACCTAGTGTGAGACAGGTACACTGACCTTCACTGAATATGGAGTAAACATAGTGGAAGAAAGGGCAACCATAACGTGCAGTTGAGTAAAGAGAATGCTGGTGGTGAAAGAGAGGCTTCTGCAAATATGCTGGGGGAAAATATGCTGGCCAAGAAAGCCAATGGTATCCTGGGATGCATCAAGAAAAGTGTGTGTCCAGCAGGTCTAGGGAAGTTCTACCTCTCTTCTGTGCCCTGGTGAGACCACACCTGGAATGCTGTGTCCAGTTCTGGGCTCCCCAGTTAAAAAAAGATACAGACCTGCTGGATAGAATCCAAGGGAGAGCCACGAGGATGATTAGGGGACTTGAGCATCTCCCCTATGGAGAGAGACTGAGAGCCCTGGGGCTCTTTAGTCTGCAGAAGAGAAGACTGAGAGGGGATCTGATCAATGTCTATCAATATCTGAGGGGTGGGTGTCAAGTGGAGAGGGCCAGGCTCTTTTGGGTGGTTCACAGTGATAAGACAAGGAACAATGGGTTCAAACTTGAACATAGAAGAACATGAGGAGAAACTTCTTTACAGTGAGGGTGACAGAACCCTGGAACAGGCTGCCCAAGGGGGTTGTGGAGTCTCCTTCTCTGGAGACTTTCCAAAGCCACCTGGATGCATTCCTGTGTGGAGTACCCTAAGTGATCCTGCTCTGGTAGAGGGGGTTGGACCCAATGATCTCTTGAGGTCCCTTCCAACCTCTGATATACTGTGATACTGTGAGACTGTGATATGGAATATTCCTCTGATCAGTTAGGGTCAGCTGTCTCAGCCATGTGCCCTCTCAATTTCTTGTGCATCCCCAGTCTACCCACTGGTGGGATAGAATGAAAAACAGAAAAGGCTTTGACTGTGTTCCTCACGAAAACATCCCTGAATTATCAGCACACATGGTATGCAATAAAAGTAGCTTCCTAAGCTGGATCAAGTTAAGAGAAATGGCTACTGTGAAATGCAGCCTACAGAGATTAATTTTGGGAATATTCCTGATAGAATGTAGGCTTTTCTTAACCCTTTGACAGTGAGATAATGCTGAAGGACAAGATCCTCTTGAAGGCTAATATTTAGGTACTGTTAAGTCATGGTTTTGCATCCAAATGTCCTGTACTGAATTTTGCAGTTCCAGTACAGGATATCTGTTCAATCTTGAGCAAATATATAAATCTTAAAACATGAAAATACTTTTTAAAATTACTTTTCTCTCTTCTGTTGTGAGAGTGAAATCTTGGCAGAGAAATTAATTTATCCTTATTCTTTGAGATGATTTGACATTCTGAATAAGCAGACAAGGATTCCAGGACCTCTGGAGTGAAACAAAATACCTACTTTTAGATTGAATGTCAGAAAGAAATTCTTCACTGTGAGGGTGGTGAGAGACTGGAATAGGTTGCCCAGGAAGGTGGTAGAAGCCTCGTGCTTGGTTTTTAAGGCCAGGCTGGATGTGGCTCTGAGCAACCTGATCTAGTGTGAGGTGTCCCTGTCCATGGCAGGGGGTTGGAACTGGATGATCCTTGAGGTCCCTTCCAACCTCGATAATTCTATGATTCTATGACGTACCTTTTCCTGAAGGTATTTATCAAACATTAGTTGTAATAATTTGCCATCTCATCAAGAAGTATGTGAAGTTCTTGCTAAACAAACACTTCATGTGCAAAAACCTTTCCTATTTCTATGCCTCATGCTGTTCTATGTTTACTATTGCCCTTTCTAAACATTTACTATTTACTATTCCCCTTTCTAAGCATATTTTAGTATTGCATACCTAATCAAACACTGTAAACATTTTTCTCCTCTAAATAAGAACAGAGATAGAGACAGAAGATGTCACAAAATCTTCACCACAGCCTGGCTGGGCTTAGACATGAGGCTGCCTGTTGTGACAGCTGCTGTTTCATCAATCAGCCCTCATTTTGATATGGTCTCCATCCTGACTTTACCCAACTTTCTCTTTCTTCTTCTAATTCAGGACCATCCCACCCCTTAAACTTGGATCATATCCTTGCTCTCCAGATTTTAACTCTTCCCATGCATTTAAAACTTTCTTCATAGCTCTGAAATGTCCATGTTCTCTCTCCTAGGAAACAAGAGTTGACAACCTAATCTTTCAACTCACACATTCCTGCTATAAAGGGAACAACCAACATAGAAATCAAACCTACCCACGCCATCTTCTGAATGTCTAGGAGACAGAAGGTTTCTCTACAGCACTGCAAAGTTCCCATTGAACATGTTTTCCTTTCTGCCAGTATCTGCCTAAGCTGTTCCCTCTGATCTGTGTTCCTCAAATCCTAAACGATTTAGGATTATGATTATATTGTAACACTGGTCTGGCTTCTAGACCCTGTGAGAAAGGCTATGAGAGAAAGAATTTCAAAGGAATGAGCAGAAGACAGGCAGGGATCAAATGCATTGTTAGCATTCAATAATTGTAGCATTCAAATACACAAAAATCATTATTGTTATTGTTATTACTATTATAAATAAAAAAATAATCACAAAAATAACTTTTTTTTTCTTTTTTAAAGGTGGAAATAACTGTTATCTTTGTTTGTCTTGCACAACATAGAAAAAGCAAACAATTAAACAATTTAACACCACATCAGAAATGTTAGACAATTGGGGAAGTTCCCCCTCTCCCAGGATAGGCAAGCTCCAAGGTTAGTTGCTCATGGAGAGCACAAACTTGGCCCTGCTGGATATGTTTAAAAGCAGGACAAAGAATCCTAAATACAGCACACACATAGCTGGTCCTCCTGTTGGACTTGTACTAAATTTTAACAAACAGAAATGCTTCTGGACTTTCCCTATAGCTCTACAATTCCTTGATTCTATGAGTAAATGAATAAAAGTATTTCTTATGGTCAATAATTTCTCATGGGTCAGTTATGTGCCCTTGTGGCCAAGAAAGACAATGGTAAACTGGGGTACATTAAGAAGAGCGTGGCCAGCAGGTCAAGAGAAGTTTTCCTCCCCCTCCATTGTGCCCTAGTGTGACCACATCTGGAGTATTGTGTCCAGGGCTGGGCTCCCCAGTTGAAGAGGGACAGGGATCTACTAGAGAGTGGCCAATGGATGGCTGTGAGGATGTTAATGAGACAGGAAAGTCTGTCTGGTGGGGAAAGACTGTTCAGTTTGGAAACCAGAAGACTGAGGAGGGATCCTATTAATGTTTATGAAAACCTGAAGGACAGCTGTCAAGAAGGGGCCAGTCTCTTTTCAGTGGTGTCCTGCAACAGGGCAAGGAGCAATAAGCACACACTGGAACACAGGAAATTCCACCTCAACATGAAAGAAGTCTTCTTTTCTGTGTAGGTGACAGACTCTGGTCCGGGCTGCCCAGACACATTGTGGAGTTTCTTTCTCTAGAGGCATTAAAGACCTGCCTGGATGCATTCCTGTGTGGCCTGCCCTCGATGATCCTGCTTTGACAGGGGGGATTGGACTCCATGATCTCTGAAGGTTCCTTCCAGCACCTGCCCTTCTGTGATTCTATGATTCTACATTAAAGTGAATAAGGGCAATGAAATTATCAATCTGATAATACATCAACAACCTGGCAGCCACACAGGGAAGATGAACATCTAGATGATTGAGTCTTCATTAGAAACTAATCAAAATCAAGCCATTTCAGAAATGTTTTAAGGTAAATTATCAAGGTTAATGACCTGCGTGAAATATTTATCTTTTAATGTATCAACAGATCTTTGGATGACATTTTTAAGAATCCATTGTGGCTCTTACTGCATTCCAGACCCATAAATTTATAACAGTAATAGCCATTACTGTAACAGAGGAAACACTCATTCTCTGTTCTAGATTCTTTTAATAGTAAAAAAATTTCATTTAAATAGCTAATTTAAGGTAACAAAAATTATTATAGCCAGCATAGGTTACTCCTTTAATAAGCAAATACAATCTTCTATTGACAATAAGATACCTTCATATTTGTTGTTGCAAAGCAAACACCAAAAGTAAGACAAGAGGAAGCCAACTCAACAGTTCTGCCACAGCAAACATGAAATTGCAGCTTTCCTTGGATCTGCCAGGACACTTGCTTGTAAGTCAGTGGATGAGATTTTAACACCATATTTGCAGGGTAAATAGTGGAAAAGTAAATTAAGGTTGGTGGAACTCATAACCTCAAAACCCAGGGCCTCTTTGCCCCAACCTTTCTGTCTTCATCCCTAGTGGTTTGGGATGCAGCAGCATCCCATGAGAAGTCAGGTGCCCTGGGAGCTCTATTTTGTGACCTCTGAGTTTACGATTCAGACCAACATTAGTTGCAGCATGGGCTGTCATGGGTGACTGTGGATGACTGGACGTGAAGATGGAGCAGGGATTCATTTCTGCTTCCCTCCCAGACAGAGGTGACCATGTGTTTAAATATTGCTGTGTGCACCTGCCCCAAATGGCTTGTATGTAAAACGTATTTCAGAAAAAAATTGATTGTTGTCAGCCTTCCTTGTCAAATGAAGAAAAATAATGTTTCACAGAAACTTCTATCTTAAAAGTGAGTAATGAAGTGTTTGATTCTTTTTTTTTTTTCATTTGAAGAGTGAAAGAAACCTAGTAATACAGGGTGCTCTGTTCTGTTAGTTTTAGCTCACAGCAGAAGCTTGACCAAAGACAACTCACAAAATCTGTCAGCAGAGGTTCTGCAGCCAAGAAGAAACCAATCAGAGTTAATTTGATAATAGAACAATATCATTTTAATGATATTCCAAGTAGATAAAAATTAGAAAAGCATCAATAGGGTGACTAAAATGAGAGAAAATGGCTTCAAGTTATACCAGGGGAGGTTTAGATAGGATAGTAGAAGAAACTTCTTCACTGAAAGGGTTTGAGAACCCTTTGTAACAGGCTCCTCAGGGAGGTGGTTGAATCCCCATCCCTGGAGGTATTTAAAAGATGTAGAGATGTGATACTGAGGGACATGGTTTGTTGAACAGCAGACTTTGTAGAGTTAGAGTGTGGCTGGACTAGATGATCTGAAAGGTCTCTTCCAACTGAAATGGTTCTACTTTTGTATGACTTTCTAAGAATAACAAACTGATTAAACAGGCATTAACTTGCAGAGGTAAGCTCCCACTATCCATGCACTTATCAGCTGTTGCACAGAAGAAGCTGAAATGCTTGACTAGGAGGGAATATACATCAACCTCAGAGTGACCTCAGGGGTGAAAAACCCAACCAAACACTGAGTAGAAAAGAGAAGATGAGGAAAAAGTGAGACTTTCATGCATCAACACCTTAGGTATTGACATGCAGCAGAGTTCTGTGGTGAGCATCTCTCTAGCAAGTGCAGTGAGGATGAGGAAGATGATGAAAATAATCTTTTGTCTGGAGAAAAGAAGGCTCCAGGTTGACTTTATTGTGGCCTTCCAGTATCTGAAGGGGGCTACAAGAAAGCTGGGGAGGGACTTTTTAGGATATCAGGTAGTGATAGAACTAGGGGGAATGGAATAAAGCTGGAAGTGGGGAGATTCAGAGTGGATGTGAGGAAGAAGTTCTTCCCCATGAGAGTGGTGAGAGCCTGGAATGGGTTGTCCAGGGAGGTGGTTGGGGTCCCATCCCTGGAGGTGTTTAAGGCCAGGCTGGATGAGGCTCTGGCCAGCCTGCTGTAGTGTGAGGTGTCCCTGCCCATGGCAGGGGGGTTGAAACTTGATGATCCTTGTGGTCCCTTCCAACCCTGACTGATTCTATGATTCTATGATTCTATGATTCTATGATTCTATGATTTATTCTTTCCTTCCTAGTATAATTACAGTTTTCTTTGAGGCTAACACAACACCCCAACTATTAGTGCTGATATTAGTATTATTAAATATTATCTTTTAGTTGGGTATCTAACTAACTATTAGATGATATTTTCTGGAAAGTTATATAACTATTACCCATTTCCTACCTCCTAATCTGTATTTTCTAGTATGAAGTTACAGACTAAAAGCTGTGAGGCAAAGGGCAAAATGATTTCAGTGCACAATTATGAACTAGAAGCTAGAATGGGAGAAAGTAAAGAGGCAGGCAAAGAGCAGGATAATTTAAACATCAGTGGCAATCACTATTCACGAGAGAGAAGAGCCAGCAAAGGTTCAGAAGAGCAGTGCCAAGGGAAGAGAACATCTGGGAGACCAGGTTAAAAGCACTGCCAGGAATCCTCTGGGTTTGTAGATGAAAGACTGTGAAGTAAAAAGGTAGGCTCCAGAGTTGAAAAGAGAAGTCCAATCATGTTATAAAGGTTAACGCACCAAAAGCACTGTGCAATGGTGAAATGAACATTTCACCACTAAGAAAACAAAATAAAGCAAAAAAAGTCCCTCCCCCCCAAAAAAACCTCACAACACTGCTTTTTTTTTGTGCTTTTATAAGGAATAAGGCAGAAGTCACTTGAGATGACCACTGTGAGAACAAAGGAAAAAAAAATATAAAGTTGTACTAATTTCTCAAGACCTTGATGAAAAACCAGCACGCCATGGGAATGTCTGTGATAATGCTCAGACACCCAAGGAAACAAGATCTTATCCCAGGTGGCATACCACCTAACAGCAGAGGCAGAAAGTCAGACAAGAAAGTTAATTCACAGCAAAAGCTGTCTGTCACACATGGAAATTAACCTCCTGGTTTTGGCCTGATCCATATCACTCTAGGTGTCTTCCTCATGCCTGACAGAAAGTTTGCCCTCCAACTGCATCATTGCCTAATATGAGGTTCCCTAAGGTGAGAAAAGCCAGGTGCCAGAAGCAAACAAGCGTTTTTCTTTGGAAGCATCTCACTTCCAAGGAGAAAGAACAAAGAGGCTCTTTTGTGGTAGATTGCAAAGTTAAATTCGTGTAATTTACAGCTGATGGATGGCTTTCCTGGAGTTGGAAGTTTAGTCAGTCTGGTTTTGCTCTTCCCACATCCTCTTCCCTTCCTCTTCCCTTTACCATTCTCTTCCCTTTACAAAACCACAGAGTGACAGAAGTTGGAAGAGATATCTGGAGACCACCTAGTCCCTCCTGCCACAGCAGATTCACCTAGAGAAGGTTGCACAAGGTGGCATCCAGGTGGGTTTTTAATCACTCCAGAGATGAAGCCTTCACAACATCTCTGAGCAGCCTGTTTCAGTGCTCCACCACCCTCAAAGTAAAGAAGTTTCTCCTCATGTTTAGATCAAACTTCCTGTGTTCCAGTTTATGCCTGTTACCTCCTGTCTTGTCACTGGGCACCACTAAACAAACCACTGGCCTCATCCTCCTGACACCAACCCTTTAAGTATTTATAAGCATTCAGGAGATGCCCCCCAGTCTTCTCTTCTCCAGGCTAAAAAGCCTCAAGTCCCTAACCTTTCTTCATAACCAAGATGTCCTAATCCCCTAATCATCCTTTTAGCCCTTTTCTGTACCCTTTCAAGCAGTTCCCTGTCCTTCTTGAACTTGGGAGCCCTGAACTGGACACAGTAATGCAGATAAGGCTTCACTAGGGTAGAGTAGAGGGGGAGCCTCCTTTGACCTGCTTGCCAGACTCTTTTATGATGCACTCCAGGATTCCATTGGCCTTGCTGGGCACATGGCTTGCTCATCATCATCCTGTTGTCCACCAGCAATACCATGTCTTTTCCCACAGAGCTGCTTTCCAGCAGGTCAGCCCCTAACCTACTCCAATACTTTGGGTTATTTCTCCCCAAGTGCAGGACCCTACACCTGTCCTTGTTAAACTTCCTATGGTTACTCTCCAGACTGTCCAGGTCATGGTGGATGGCAGCACAGGCTGATGGTGTGTCAGTTACCCTTCCCAGTTTTGCGTCATCAGCAAACTTCTCTTTCCCCTTCCAATCTACAGCATTGGGTGTGGTTCCCTTACCTACTGTTTTCTAGTATGAACAGTTAAATAATGTTGATGCATAAATCTCACAATGCAATAGAACTGCCTCTGTTGGTTTGGAACCAGCTAACAGGCACACTTGATTTTTAAAACACTTGTTGGTTTGGGTTTTTTTCCATTTCTTGCTTTGTTTCTAGGGTTGTGGTTTGGGTTTTTTTGTTTGGTTTGGTTTTTTTTTTTTGTTTTTTTTTTTTTTGTTGTTGCTGCTGTTGTTGATTTGGTTTGGGTTTTTTGTTGTTTGTTTTGTGTTTTTTATTAGTTGGTTTGTTTTTTCTTGTTTGATTGGAGTTTTTGTTCAGTTGGAGTTTTGTTTGTTTGTGGGTTTGTTTTTTTTTTTTGAGTTATCTATAGATATGGAAGAAGTGAAACTGATATCTGGTAATAACATCAATACTTCACACCTAAAGGAAAACCAATAACAAACACAAACCAATAATTAAAAAAAAAAAACTAAAAAAAAAAAAACCACAAAAAACCCCACAAAAAAATCCCCCAAAACCCAACCCAAAACAAAACAAAACCACAACAAAACCCCAAACCAGCTGCCAAAAAACCACAGCTTACTTTCATTGGATTTCCTTTTTTTTTTTATTCAAGTTGATCTTTATTTTTAAAGAGCAGATCTGCCAACTTAAAACTACCTGTAGTTGAACTACAGACTAGGTTACTGTCCAAAACAAGTCTGATGCTGTTTTTCCCTCTTTGGAGCAATCTCCTTTATATGAATTCCCATCCAAGGCCTCAGCAGCAGTCACTCTTATGTGCTGAAGATCCCCATGTTCATTTTTTCCCCCTAATAATTAAAAGAGAAGGAAAATACCAGATGAACAAAACTCTTTACTGTGTTCCAAGATCAGGATATTAAAAATCAAAAGCTCCATTTGAAAGGAAGCATTAAAACACATATTTTGTTCCAATAAGCCAGATGTTAAGCCCATAGTTAATATCTGCTGGCTGTAAAAATTGCAGAAAACTGTAAAATTTCCCAACAGTTAAGAGATCAGCAGTGCTGCAACATTATAAAAGTCTGCTCTGACAACAGCTGCATTTCTATTAGGTTTAGATATATTTTTTTAATTAATTGTGCTTTCTTAGGAAGAAACTTCTGTTTCTGCACCACATTTACACCAGGCTTTTGTAAACTCACAAAAGGAGACATTCTGTTTTGTTATTATAAAAAGATGTCATGCAATCATCAACAAAGCCCTTACAGTTGATTTAATCACAGCCCATACAAAACAGGTAAATAAATAAAGCCCAGTCTCTCATTCTGATGCTTACAGCCACTGTAACTATTTCACCAAAAGGCAAATATGAAGGAAGTGTTCACAAGGCTCTGAGTGACCACAGGATGTGGAGGTTCTCTCCCACTGATTAAACTGCTTAGAAGATTGACAGAGCTAAACTGGCCTTCCTGTAGAAGCAAAAATTAATAAACCCAGTTCAACAGAGCATGCTGTTGACTTTGCACAAGAAGTATTAGCCATGACATTAGCTCAGAATTAAATGCCTTTTCTGCATAAGAATATCTTCAGTCAATCAGCTGTCATGTTTTAAAATTCTGAGTAAAGAAATGATGGAGCAGAAAAACTAAAAAGCAGCAAATGAGTGAGCTAATCATGTAATGGAGCTGGATGAAAAATGAGGTTGCTTTCTGAAGAAGGAACATGGTCACAAAATCCTTATAAGTATACAGTGCATCACCTGCATGCTTTCTGCATCAGCTCAATCACCAGATTTTAGAAGATATCTGGGGACATCTCCTCCCACCTTTGCATTCTTCTGTCTGCTCCCAAAGGAGCTGGCAGTGTCAGAGGGAAAACCAAGGAAAGACAGGTGAAATCTAAACCAGGGTTATACCCCCTATGCATCTATGTCACTAGCACTCTTGTGACACTCAACAAAACCAGGACGGCATCAAAACAGACTATAAAAAGCTGTGAAAGGTCCCTGACCCAAGTATGAGTTGAGAATCCATAATATCTTTCATAATTGCCCCTTGCCCATATCTGTGTCCTATCATTACTGATTTACACCCAGGACTGGTGTAATGCCCATTGCAGACTTTTATGCTTTTCCCTGTTTGCACAAACAATACATTACAGCATGAAATAAACCTTCACAGACAGAAAAAGAAGTAAGCTGCATACAGATTTCCTTTTGTCATTCTGGTCCCAGAACATAGAAACTCTGTAAATTTAGGCAAAAGGTCCAACAGCTTCCTCTTCACATGGGCTCAGTGATAATATCAGGCATGCCAGGGGACAAAAAGGGAACTTCTCACAGTTCTCACACAGTGCCTTCATGTCTGCCCAACTGAGAAGCAGTTATTACACTGAGTTCGTTCTGTGCAGCAGAAGCTGGTATCCGGTAAAGAGAAGAAAAGACATACATGCTTATTTATTTGTACAAATTTGTACATGTGATTACTTGGCCTAAAAAATAAATGTATCAGCTATGAAATTAAAGTGCAAAAATATACATATTGTTCAGAGTCGGAAGAAGTTGCCAAAGCTTGAAAAGATAGGGAAAATTTTTTTGTTATTTTTTGGTTTTCCACGTTACAACTTCTCAATATAATGGGGATACTTGAGTCATATCATGAAGGCTTTTAAACAGATGACAGGATAGCAGACAATAGTTATTTTTCCCTTTACAGGTGTTTTCATCATTTTCATAAGCAGCAGGATTGTTGAATGAAGTATGTCTTGTTGATACATAATCCCATTCAATTACCCATGGCTTGTGTGTTGACTGCTTGCTTTAACAGGATACTGACGTATAGAGCTGTCTTCTCTGACAGCTTAAGACACCACACCTCAATTCTCTGTCTCAACTAATAAAATAAAGCCATTTTTAATTAATATTTCTTTATTTTATTTTATTTTATTTTATTTTTATTTTAATTTTATTTAATTTTATTTTTATTTTATTTTTATTTTATTTTTTATTTATTTAATTAATATTTCTCCCGTAAATACACCAGCAGTTTATTTCATACATGCTCAATGACAGATCGTATCACCTTTGCCAAACCTGCCTGTGCAATTTAGCAAATCAAATAGATTATGTTTTAATCACTTGCACTTTTAACACATCTCTCACCCAAGCCAGAGAGAAACAGGCAGTGACAGTGACTTCACCTCTGAAGCACAGGTGGTATAAGTTAATACTCATGCCTTGGCAGGAGTGTGTAGGAAGGGCATCAACTGACTCGTTCAAGGTTTTTTACCTTTCCCTTTGTAACATGAAAAGGAATCAGCTCAGTTCTGCATTGAAGATGGCAAAGTCCTATGTCTGAATGACAGCTGAAACTACAGTTTTGTATTCAAAGTGTCATAACTGGGAATGAGTTGATCCAGAGACAGATCTCACTGTTGAATCAAGTGACAACTGTTACTGACTTTCAAAAAAGACATGTTCATTTTTTTCTGCTCCAAATAACTCAGAGAAGTAAATGTTCTTACTAACAAAAAAAAAAAAAAAAAAAAAAAAACCAAAAAAAAAACAAAACAGGCTGATTTACTTGGGAATAAGGATTAGTAGCATAAATGTCACTTATCAACAGGTGGATCTGTACATTTGGCTCTTTGAATGAAGTTCTGCTTCTACTTATGGTAATGATATTGACCATGTCTGGAAATTACTACAAGTTGTGATAGTTTCAGGCTATGTGTGATGGTTACACTATGCCTAGAATATTTTCCACAGATCTTGAGCAGAAAGTAGTAGAATGTAAATAAATCACCATTGGATTTGAAAAGGACATAATGGTAAGTTCTAAACAATCCCATTGGGCAGATAACAAACATAAGCTGGTTGTGTAGGCTAACTTGCTCTCTGTTTTCAGCTTCTTCTCTCTGGGAGACACTAACTTGTACTTCTGGCTGCCTTTCGTGACCTTGGCTGTGTTATTTCTTGTGGCTGAGTATCCTAACAAAACAGCTCTCTGCTCTTTCTTTTGTCCCTTTGTGTACAGCAGGGTAAAGAGGGGAGCAGGGAAGGGGAAAGCTATTATCTCCCCTTGTTTTTGTCCAGGGGGGTTCTTGTGCTGTTTATAAACTATAAATACTTGCAAATATTGCAAATACTGTATATTTTGTACATATTCATTGCATTTCATTGTAGATTGTAGTTTTGCTTGTAAACACAGCTTCATTTGCTTCCAGATGGGCTGGGTTGGCAATTTCATGTTGGGGGGAATTTTCAACCCACCACTCAAGTATACCTTCTTTGGACTAACAATACCTAACACCAAGAGGTATTCATTTTATGGCCTCTGGATCATTCACTTCCATACCAAGGCACAGTCCTTGGAAATGGACCTTTTCCTGGAAGCAAATGTGAGAGTAAGGAAATTAAGACAACACTGAAAAATGATGGGAAAAAAAATAAGCTGACACCTCTGTACTTGTAGAACTTCTAAGATAACTGTCTGTTCCATCCTGTGGCATGTTGGAAGTTCATAGGCATCTTTGTTTATGTGTACAAAGCCAGGATGTGTGAAACTGTAAGACTCATGCCACCTTCTCACTCAGCCTTTGCTCAACCCAACCAAAATTAACTGGAATCTGTTGATGATTTCGGGGGAAACAGCCAAAAAGCAAGAACCCTGTGAAGCTCACCTGAGTAGGTTCGAATTTAAAACTCACTGAAATGGATAACCCCTTTCAAAGACTTGAGTACTCTTAAAACTCACCTCATATGTAGCACACTGAACCAGAAACTTAGTAGTATCATGTCAAGTTTATGGGTTGTCTTTAAGAAAAAGTAATTCAGAGAGAGTTCTGTGTAAATCTCTCTTAATTATACACATCTGAGTGAAAAAGTTGTAGAGACAAAGTGTAAATCATAACTGGATTTTGCCCCATGGAAAACTGAAGACTTTGTAAACATATTCTAAGTGTGTAGTCCTAGTGCAGATGTACAAAAAATACACTATGCTTTTCCAAAGAACCAAAAGTAGAAGAGAAGGTGCTCTAGGTGAAGATACCTATACCCCCATATAAGATGTCTATAAACTTCTGTTGAAACACAATACATAATTTTGTCAATGGCATTTCTTTTTTCTTTACTTTTTTTTTGTTTTTGTTTTTTTGTTTCTGTTTTTTTTTTTGTTGCATGGTTTGCTGTTTTGGTTTTGGGTTTGGTTTGGTGTTTTATTTTCGTTTTCCTCAACATTTAACCACCTGGGTTTTTTTTTGTTTCATTGGCCTCTATGTTCTGTCAGAAAGAGAGTGAGATATCCAGATGGTGATACTTGGAAGTTTGCTTCATGAGAAAGGTCAACTCCAAGACGCTCATTTGTCACAGGAACCAAAATGTCAGTGATAAAATTGTGCAAGATATGATGTATCCATGTATAAAAGGCCATCCCTCCAGAGAGTACAGATTCTGCAGGACCAAATAAATTTGTATCAATGTCTATCATGTGCCTTATAGGAGCTTAGTTGTCATATAAGGTGATAGAAAACAAAGTGAAAAGACAGTAGCTGTATTGATAACAAAGTACTAGGAGAAATAGATTTACAAGAGGATATCCTGATCTCACTACAGCCCTAATCTCCAAGTGGAAGAAATCCATACCCCCACAGCCCCAGTCTGTGCTGCACTTCTGTCTCTACAAGGGAAAACACACATGTTGTAGGAAATAAATTTTTCATGATATAAAAACAACTACCCTCCAGATGTGGATACAGTAATGGCTCCTCTTAAAAAGCTTGAGTCTGAATAATGACAAGTGAATTGTTCAAGGATTGTTTCCTGCTCGTTATTACACTTCAATAATTTAGGTGACTAACCTCTGGAGGTTCAAAGAGAAACGTGAAAATGAACTGTCAACAACTAGAAACAATATGTGGAACGGACCAAGATTTGAATTCTGTTTGCATGACAGCATGTTCCTTCACTTGGCACAGAACTGAAGTGGTTTAAGACCCTGCTCTTCAAGGACAAACCTCACCAAGCTGCTCCACACCTGCCAGGTGTTGATCATATACCAACTGTTACTATCCAAGGGCAGATGGGACAGATTTTCTGCAGTACACTAGAAGTAAATGACAAACTACCTAACCTTCTGAAATCATAGAATCATAGAATAGTTTGGGTTGGAAGGGACCTTCAAAGGTCATCTAGTCCAAACCCCCTGCACTCAGCATGGATATCTTCCATTATATCAGGTTGCCCAGAGCCCTGTTGAGCCTGAGCTCAACTACTTCCTCCTAACATTCAAATCTACTCGTCTCTAATTTCAAATCATTGCCCTCATGCTATCTGGATTTTGTAAATAGTCCCTGCCCAGCCTTCTTGTTGGCACCCTTCAGGTATTTTAAGGCTGCTACTAGGTCTCCCTGGAGTCATCTCTTCTCCAGGCTCAACACCCCCAGCTCCCTCAGCTTGTCCTTGAGAGGTGTCCCAACTCCCTGATCATTTTCATGGCCCTCTTCGGGACCCTCCCCATCAGGTCCATGTCCTTGCTGTGCTGAGGGCTCCAGAGCTGCACACAGTACTGCAGGTGAGGTCTCAGCAGAGCAGAGCAAAGTGACAGAATCACCTCTCTGGCTCTGCTGGCAATGATGCTTTTGATGCAGCTCAGGATGTGACTGGACTTCTGTGCTGCAAGCTCACACTGCCTGCTCATGTCCAGTTTCTCATCCATCAACACCCCAAGTCCTTTTGCACAGGGCTGCTTTCTATCCCCTCATCCCCCAGCCTGTATTGATAGTGAGAATTGTTCTGGCAGTGCTGAAACCAAAATCCACCTTCAGAAAGAAATTGAGGCCCAGAAATACCTTTTTTGCTCAGGCAACCTGTGCTAAAAGGTGGAGTTTAGTGTTGACTAGAAAATGTTTTTACTGGTGTACCTACTAAATTAGCTGAGGAAAAAGAAGAGTGAAAAGCAAAAAAGGCCTGCTAAAAAATACTTTCTTTCTTTCTTTCTTTCTTTCTTTCTTTCTTTCTTTCTTTCTTTCTTTCTTTCTTTCTTTCTTTCTTTCTTTCTTTCTTTCTTTCTTTCTTTCTTTCTTTCTTTCTTTCTTTCTTTCTTTCTTTCTTTCTTTCTTTTTCTTTCTTTCTTTCTTTCTTTCTTTCTTTCTTTCTTTCTTTCTTTCTTTCTTTCTTTCTTTCTTTCTTTCTTTCTTTCTTTCTTTCTTTCTTTCTTTCTTTCTTTCTTTTCTTTCTTTCTTTCTTTCTTTCTTTCTTTCTTTCTTTCTTTCTTTCTTTCTTTCTTTCTTTCTTTCTTTCTTTCTTTCTTTCTTTCTTTCTTTCTTTCTTTCTTTCTTTCTTTCTTTCTTTCTTTCTTTCTTTTTCTTTCTTTCTTTCTTTCTTTCTTTCTTTCTTTCTTTCTTTCTTTCTTTCTTTCTTTCTTTCTTTCTTTCTTTCTTTCTTTCTTTCTTTCTTTCTTTCTTTTTCTTTCTTTCTTTCTTTCTTTCTTTCTTTCTTTCTTTCTTTCTTTCTTTCTTTCTTTCTTTCTTTCTTTCTTTCTTTTTCTTTCTTTCTTTCTTTCTTTCTTTCTTTCTTTCTTTCTTTCTTTCTTTCTTTCTTTCTTTCTTTCTTTCTTTCTTTCTTTCTTTCTTTCTTTCTTTCCTTCTTTCTCTCTCTCTTTCTCTCTCTCTTTCTCTTTCTCTTTCTTTCTTTCTTTTCTTTCTTTCTTTCTTTCTTTCTTTCTTTCTTTCTTTCTTTCTTTCTTTCTTTCTTTCTTTCTTTCTTTCTTTCTTTCTTTCTTTCTTTCTTTCTTTCTTTCTTTCTTTCTTTCTTTCTTTCTTTCTTTCTTTTTCTTTCTTTCTCTCTTTCTCTCTTTCTCTCTTTCTTTCCCTAACTGTTATAAACTCCATAAAGTTTCTCCATAAAGCCCAGCATTCTAAAGCCCCATGCTCCCAAAAAGCAGTACTTGTAAGTAATGAAAGTCATAGATACAGTGTGTATGTTGCAACTTTGTAATTTCAGGTTATTAAAAAGTAGAGCAGCTAAGGTACTCCTCAAACTAAACTCATGCAAGCTATTTCCCATTTCATTTATTAGGCACAGTTTATTAGTTTCAAAATATTCTACGACCATTACAGCTTCAACAGGAACGAAACAAAATAAGGTGAATAGAAATGCAGGTGCAATTTAACAAAAATTATCCTTAAAAATAAAGATAGAAGAGAAGCAGATCTCCCCTTTTCCAACTAACCTCACAGCATGCTATGCCAAAAGTACAAATCTGTCATGTTTTAAGTTTATTTCCCTGAAACCAGATGTTAAGATTAGTCTTCATGCTCTTTTTTATAGGTTGAAGTATTTTATAGTATAGTCTCAACAGACAAAGCAGAAGTTGGAATCTGTGCAACTCTTGAACCATTAATGTGTTGCTTATCACATCTGCTGCCTTAAAAAATCACACTGGGCTATAGGTTTCCAGTAGCATGGAGCAATGTTAGTGGTAAACATAGAAAACCTTGATGGTATTTATATTGCTAAAAAAGGAGGTGACTTTCTATTTCTGGGAGATATGAAATACCAGCTTCTGCTTTCCATCCCTAATTTTTAAGTCAATAAAAATTTTCATTGTCTTCAGCAGTATTTAACTCATAAAGTGGACTGAAAATAAAGTGACATGTCTAGAATACCAAATGGAGGGATTTTTTTTAATCTCCACTGTCACGTCAAACAATGAGTGCTGATAATTCTTAACATTTTATCCACAATCAGCTTATGTAAATGCATCCTTTTCCCTCCAGCCTAGGTAACCTGTGAGGAAAAAAAAAAAAACTAAAAGAAAAAGTGTGCAGCATCATTTTGTCATGCAAGACATCATCATTATCTCCTTGGAAATGACCAGAGCTTTCCTAAAAATGGGCTGCAGCTCTGGTGGTCAGGAGGGTTTGCCAGGATGAGCTGTGACTTGAGCCAGGGCTATCTTGTCAGCAGAGCATGGCATGGAGTACTCCAAGGCAGCTGCAAAGGTCTGGTGGTCTCCTAGGAAGCACTGCAAAACTGTTCTGACAGCAATGCTTGCCTGAGCCCAGTGCACTACTAGTGCAGGGTTGTACACTGCCTTCCAAGTCTTTCTCTGAGACTAATTAGATTCATAGCAGGATTTTTTTTTTCCTGGCTAACAACACTATACAAATGTATGATCTACACACTTGCATAACAAAAGGACACATTCCAATAGTTTTACTGTGGTTCTTCATGTAATGGGAAGATTAAGTAAGGAAACATCTGAAATGGGGAGAATTGCCTAAGAATCATGAGCATTAATATCACAGAATGTTAAGGGCTGGAAGGGACCTCAAAAGATCACCCAGTCCAACACCCCTGCCAGAGCAGGATCCCCTATACCAGAGAGGGAGACTCCACAACCCCCCTGGGCAGCCTGTTCCAGTATTCTGTCACCCTCACAGGGAAAAAAATTTCTTCCTCCTGTTTCCATGGAACTTCCTATGCTTCACCTTCCACCATTGCCCCTTGTGCTGGCATTGGGCATCACCCAGCAGAGCCTGGCTCCAGCCTCTGGGCACTCACCCTTTACATCTCTATAAACATTAATGAGGTCACCTCTCAGTCTCTTCCTCTTCAAGCTGAAGAGCCCCAGCTCCCTCAGTCTCTCCTTGTAAGGAAGATGTTTTGTTTCCTTAATAATTTTTGTGGCTCTGCCACTGGATTCTTTCAAACAGTTCCCTGAGATCCTTTTTGAACCCAAAAAGGGGTTCAAAACTGAACACAATATTGCAGATGCAGCCTCACCAGGGCAAAGAAGAGGGATAGGAGAACCTCTCTTGACCCACTAACCACAGCCCTTCTAATCCACCCCAGAATGGTGTTGGCCTTCTTGGCCACAGAGTTAATTAAAAATTGAAAAGGCTAAACTGTTTGGCTTGGTGTCAGCTGCAAACACAACCAGCCTCCTTCCCACCCCCTCCACCTTCACAGCTTACTGAGCTCTTTGACAGAGATGTATGTACACAGCATCCATAATGCACCACCTGCTGAAAATTTTCAAGCACACCCAGAAGAGCAGAGTGGTACGTTGAGGGCAATCCATTAAAGATTTTATAGAGCAACCATTATGTTACACATTTGTAGCTTCTTGCCTGTAATGCTTATTCTGTTCACGACCTACATGGCATGCATCATTATCCTGACTTACAGCCACTGCCAGGCAAGAAGAGAGGATGTTCTCTCTTAGTCATCACATTGCCATGAAATTGCTGCAGGAAGAAAGTTTCATTATATGCCAGCATATATTTGAGGTACAGCCTTAAACAATCCAGAGAAAAGGGCACTTCTTCAGGAATCACCTGTGCATATCAGACCTCATCAGAATAAGAATTAAAAATGTTGGGGCAGTTAATCCAGTGGTCAGCTGTAATACATCAATAGACAAATCCCTTGTTGCTAGTGCCATAAGGCTGAGTGGATAGACTGTTTTGGAGAGTCACATAAGAGTTAGACTGCCCTGTATTCAGGACACAAAGCAGGCAAACAACAATTTCATAATTGCTGTTAGAAGCTTCTGAGCCCACTGATGGCTTGTTCAGCATGGGAGTATTTGCTGCTCCTGCTGGCCTTTAGAGACCCATGGAGCTCTTTAACACCTGAGGTGGTCTGATATGATACTAATGGCTATCATCAGATCAGGAAAGTATGAGGAGAAAATTAAAAGATTCAAGACATCTGTTTCCCATGCAGGGAAAGGTAGTGTGCAGTTTGCCAGTCCACTGGTAGTGTATGCCATTGTTCTGTCTTTGTCCTTGCAGCAGGGTACTCTATAACATCCTCACACTAAATCTAAAACACAAGAAATTAAATTTCTTTAATGATATAGTTATTTTCTTCAGAGAAATGAAAATGCCTTTAATCTTAGGAAGTTTTCCTCAAACTCTTCATAAAAAGTCATGTACCACCATTCAGGACACCTTGAGCAAAATAAAAGCAGTATTTGTTCAGTTAATTGTTTTGAACCAACACCTAGGAATTTGTCTGATATGTTTTCATCCTTATTGACAGTTTTAATGCATCCTGCAAAGCAGAAGAGCTTCAGAGCTATAAAAGTATTGTAATTGTGATACCTGAAGCCTTATAAAGTCTATAAATATTTCTAGGCTCAATATTATTTCTAACACACTTTCTTTCAGTGCTAAAAAAAAGGTCATTTCATCAGAAAATACTATGAAAAGCACATTAAATGCTAGGGAGCTCATCAAACTCCTCAAGCCTTATCAGTTATCTTCTAAGTGTGCCTTAGAGTGATTTGTTTGTCATTGGAAACCAAAAGTGTTAATCTTCCAATAGATTGCAAGTACTAATCATCACCAACACAGGTCTGCAGCCAAAAGCTTACCAAAACCTGCTAATGAGTTCTGCAGGCTCAGATAATTCAATTCACTAGCCATTAGATATAGCTGAAAAGATGAGGTTGAAATAAGACTTTATCATATAAACCCTTGTGGCATTTTGCCCGAATTCTTATCTTATTCAATTCAGTGTAACAGACAGGTCACTTTTTTTTTCCCCCTTCTGATCACTTCCTCACAATGGCAGAATATCAAAGGAACTTACTGCTTTCCTCAGAAATAGAGATTAATTTGTTACAATAGCAAAAAATAGAAAGGATTGGGTAAGAGGGGTAATCGATTTGAAATAAACACAAATGCTTGCATTATTTCTGTATGGATCTTTGTTGCTACTGAAGTAAATTATTTTATTTTGAGGCGAAGATAAATGGAAAACACCACCTGAAGTAATACTGGAGACCCTGACTGATTTGGAGAGATAAATAATGACTTCAGAGCCTGACCTGTAACAGAATCACAGCATGTTAGAGGTTGGAAGGGACCTCCAGAAGATCATCAAGTCCAACCCCCCCGCCCTGCCAAAGCAGGATCACTTAGGATAGTGTCATGGTAGGGCTAAACGAGTCCAACACAAAACCCAGACAGACCCTGATGTGTCTAGACATGGTCCCCATCTCCCCCCTCCTTCCTTCAGAAAGTTGGGGTAACACAGGAAAAGGAACAAAGGACCATGTGTATCTGGTAAACAACTCTCCTTCTGGGATAAGAGCATCTGCGCTGGCCACTGCTCCTCCCTGGCCAGGCCTATGTTTCTGCCTGTTATGGCCACAGCCTGGCAGAACCCCTTTCATTGGTAACTATGTGCTGGATTCAGTTCCCTATTGGCCCAATTGAATCTCAGGCAAGATACATATACAGGCTGATTTCTAGTCGCCTCGCCTTGCCTAAACCTTTCTTGCTTGAACCTATCTTGCTTGAAGCTGCCTCGAGTTGCCCTGCCTCACCTTGAGTTGCCCGCTCCAGAGCCTGGGATAAAAGCCAGGAGCCTACACACAGCAAGCTAGAAAAGCCACGAGCCTAGGAGCCAGAGCCAAGCCTGCTTCTCCTTGCAAGTAGAATTTCTCTGTGCCTCAGTTTACCCAGGACAAAGCAAGAGCCCGTTGTGATAAGTGTAGAGAACCGCCTGCCGTCCGCTGAAGCCAGACCAGCCCTGAGACCACGTGGCACCTTCTTGCCAGCCACCTGCCGTGCCAGCGCCGCACAAGAGCACCCCAAAAGCCTCAACAGCTAATACACAGCAGCAGCACTCCCCACTTGGGTGGAATCAGATGTGAGTAATTAATTCATTGCCTCTTTGGCTTAACAGTTCCTGTCGAGTCTCCTCCACTGTGGTTGAGAGCCATTTCGCTCCCAGGGATTCTCTCTTTCCATGTTATTTCCTCTTGGTTTGCATAAAATTGTTAAAATTGTTATATTTGCCTAGATACTGTACATTCCCATTGTAAATATATATATTCTAACTGTATATGGAACCTATTTAATATGTTTTTGGCAATTTTCATGTTATTAATATTTTTATTAATATCCATATTTACTGTTATTGTTTATAAATCAACTAATTTTCATAACAGATATCCTGCACAGGAATGTATCCAGACAGGTTTGGAAAGTCTCCAGAGAAGGGAGACTCTACCACCTCTCTGGGGAGTGGAGTGTCAGTGATCCCTCACCCTCACTGCAAAGAAGTTTCTCCTCCTCTATGTTCAAGTTTGTAGCTATTGTTCTTTGTTTTATTACTGTGAACCACCAAAAAGAGCTTGACCCTCTCCACTTGACACCACCCATCAGATATTGATAGACATTGATTAGATCCCCTCTCAGTCTTCTCAAGACTAAACAGCCCCAGGACTCTCACAGAGGAGATGCTCAAGCCCCTGCCTAGACCTACAGAAGATATACACTTCAAATTAAAATATTTTGGTGCACAATATGACTTTTAATGTAATCTATAGTTACGAAACCACATTTTCCAGTTGTCATGGTGGTAGTTTTAGGTTGCACCTTTAAAATTTTCCACAGATCTTGAACAGAAAGTGGTAGAATATAAATAAATTACCATTGGGTATAAAAAGGAAAATAATGATAATTTCTAAACAATCCCATTGGACACACTGTCAACAAAGTGGAGTTGTATATATTATCTTCCTTTTTTTCAGCTTCCTTGCTCTGGGATACACTAACTTGCTTCTGCTTGGCTTTGCTGACCTTGGGTGTGTTCTTTGTTATGCCTGAGTATCCTAACAAAAAAATTCTTTGCTCTTTCTCTTGTCTCTTTGTGTCCAGGAGTGCAAAGAGGGGGGCAGGGAAGAGGAAAGCTATTAGCTCCCCTGGTTTTGGGCCAGGTGGGTTCTTGTGCTGTTTATAAATTGTAAATACCTGTAAATACTGTATATTTTGTACATATGCATTGCATTTCACTGTAGAATGTTGGGGGGAATTTTCAACCTTCCACAGTCACTAATTGTACCCAAGATATGTGCTGCTTTTTTCTGTTGCTTAAACAAAACTTTTTTTTTTTTCATATTCCACTTTTCACTTGAGACAAGAGGAACAGGTTAAATTTATAATCCTCCTTAACCATTTCTGAAGGAATTACTGAGTAACTTCTGTGGTCTATTGAAGTCTATATGACGAAAACAATGCGAATAGCAAGCAAAATATTGAGCATTCAGATAAACTTTGACTTCACAAATGCAACAATAAATTACTGGAGATTTTCATCATCTGTAATTTGGCTACATATTCAACAACATGCAAATTTCTGAAGAAGAAGTGTCACTTATCTTGCACAATTATCTTCTAGACAAAATAGACACAAGGATTCCTGCATGGACAGCTCTATATTCCTTTCTAGGATGAGAGTGATCAGGTTCTTCAAAGACTGAAAGGAAATGTGAGATTACCTGATCTTTTTCTACAGAACAATGAGGTTTTAACTGGCAGATATTAGTGTAGACATTTCAGTTTTGTCTTCTGTAGCTTCATACCCACTGAGTTCTGCACTGGGTTTTGTGTTGATATAAAGAACAGATATGAAGCTTTTCAAGGAATCCCACAGTTGTATTAAGGAAAGACATTACTTGTACCTTACAGCTGTATGAACCACCATAAGAATGCTGATTTTCATCCAGGGCACTAGAGTTAAAAAGACATAAGCTCTTGACTTTCCAGATATGAAATAACACCCAATTGACACTGAAATTAACAGTCAAAAGGCTGCCACTCAAGTAACACATCTGTGATTATTACACAGGCGTTTAATGAAGTTAATATAAACTACAAGATTTTTGTTTGGAAGAAAATGATGGTAAAACGGAATCACACAGAAACATTCAGGTTGGAAAAGACCCTCAGGATCACCAAGTCCAACCGATAACCCTACTCTACAAAGTTCACCCCTAAGCCATATCCTCAAGCACCACATCTAAAACACCTTTAAACACATCCAGGCTTGGGGACTCCACCACCTCCCTGGACAGCACATTCCCATCCCTGACCACTTTTGCTGGGAAAAAATGTTTCCTAATGTCCAGTCTAAACCTACCCAGGTGTAGCTTGAGGCCATTCCCTCTTGTTCTATCTCTAATCACCTGTAAGAAGAGATCAGCACCAGCCTCTTTATAATGTCCTTTCAGGTAATGGTAGAGGGCAATGAGGTCTCTCCTCAGTCTCCTCTTTTCCAAACTATCCAGTCAGTAAACTCAGACAAAAAAACTGATTAATTAATTTAGATTTTGACTGGATCACAAAGACTCAAAGAGAAAATAACAGGCCCAGCAATAAAACATACAGATTGACCTATAGTTCTGTAGACATTTCATATAGCATGTTAAGGACTTTGAGATTTCCTCCCATATGCTTTATTTTCATAGGCATCTTGCTGATTTTATCTGCCTGCATTTCTTATCCTCAAAAACATTTTAATTTCGTGTTCAGTTTGGGCAAAATCTGGTAGTGACTGAAGTCTCAAAGTTATTACTTTCTACAAATTCAGCTGTGTTACAAAAGGCCAAAATTTGTAGAATTAAGAAGAAAACAATATTATTTTAATACCTGTAGTTTCTGTTTAGCATGTTTGATGGCTAGTCAGCTTGGTTACACTCAGGACATTTATCCCTTTCTTAGTCAGCTCACAATAAAGATGGAAGGATTGTAGAGCAATATAGGAAATGGTTGCAGAGCCTTCACAAGAAATGTAGTCATATTTTGGGGTCATAGAAGATGCAGAGAAGTAATTCAGTGTTGAAGGTGTTGCAGGAGGAAGAGATGAACAGAGGTATTTAACACACACAACACCAGGAAGACTATGATTTAGTTGCCATTACAGAAACGTGGTGGGACGATTCTCACAATTGGAGTACTGCACTGGGGGGTTATAAGCTCTTTAGGAGAGACAGGAAAGAGAGAAGAGGAGGAGGGGTGGCCCTGTATATTAGGGAATCTTTTGATGCCTCAGAACTCGAGGTTGCAGATGAAAGGATTGAATGCTTATGGGTTAAAATCAGAGGGAGGCTGCACAAAACTGACATCCTGGTTGGAGTCTGTTATAGACCACCCAACCAGGACGAGGAGGCCGATGAGATATTCTACAAGCAGATGGAAGCTGTCTCAAGATCATCAGACCTTGTCCTTGTGGGGGACTTTAACCTACCAGACATCTGCTGGGAACTTAATTCAGCAGAAAGGAGACAGTCCAGAAGGTTCCTAGAGTGCATGGATGACAACTTCCTGATGCAGCTCTTAGGTGAACCTACCAGGGGCAAGGCTCTGCTTGATCTGCTGTTCTCAAATAGAGAAGGGCTGGTGGGAGATGTGATGATTGGAGGCTGTCTAGGGTGCAGCGACCATGAGATGGTGGAGTTTTCAATATGCAGGGAAATAAGGAGGAGCAGTAACAGAACCCTCACTTTGGACTTTCGGAGGGCAAACTTCAGGTTGTTCAGGCAACTTATTCAGAAAGTTCCCTGGGTAACATCCCTTAAGAAGAAAGGGGTCCAGGATGGTTGGACCTACTTCAAACAGGAGCTCCTAAAGGCACAGGAACTGGCAGTTCCCACATGCCGTAAGATGAGCCGGCGGGGAAGACGACCGGCCTGGATGAGCAAGCAGCTCCTGAAGGATTTAAGGGAAAAAAAGAGGGTTTATCGCCTTTGGAAAGGGGGGGAGGCAACTAGTGATATGTTTAAGGATGTTGTTAGATCATGTAGAAGAAAAATTAGAGAGGCAAAAGCACAGTTAGAAATTAAACTGGCCGCTTCTGTGAAAGACAACAAAAAGCATTTTTATAAATCTATTAATGCTAAAAAGAGGGGCAAGAGGAGCCTCCACTCTTTATTGGACGTGGAGGGTAACATTGTAACTAAGGATGAGGAGAAGGCTGAGATTCTAAATACCTTCTTTGCCTCCATTTTCAACAGTAAGGCAGGAGGACTTCAGGATAACTGGCCTCGTGAGCTGGTCGATGGGGTCAAGGAGCAGTGTTGTACTCCTGAAATCCATGTGGAATTAGTTCGAGACTTGTTGAGTCACTTGGATATTCACAAGTCCATGGGACCTGATGGGATTCATCCTAGGGTGCTGAAAGAGCTGGCAGATGAGCTGGCCAAGCCTCTCTCCAACATTTTCCACCAGTCCTGGCTCACTGGAGAGGTCCCAGAAGACTGGAAACTGGCCAGTGTGACACCCATCCACAAGAAGGGATGGACAGAAGAACCTGGGAACTACAGGCCTGTCAACCTGACCTCAGTGCCAGGGAAAATCATGGAGCAGATTGTCTTGGGGGCAATCACTGCACACCTGAAGGATAGCCAAGGAATCAGGCCCAGCCAACATGGATTTAGGAAGGGCAGGTCCTGCCTCACCAACCTGATCTCCTTCTATGACCAGGTGACCACCTGGTGGACGTGGGAAAGGCTGTGGATGTAGTCTACCTGGACTTCAGCAAGGCCTTTGACACTGTCCCCCACAGCAAACTCTTGGCCAAGCTGTCAGCCTGTGGCTTGGACAGCAGCACTCTGCTGGGTTAGGAACTGGCTGAAGGGCCGAGCCCAGAGAGTGGTGGTGAATGGTGCCACATCCAGCTGGCAGCCTGTCACTAGTGGTGTCCCCCAGGGATCAGTGCTGGGCCCCATCCTGTTCAATATCTTTATTGATGATCTGGATGAGGGGATTGAGTCCATCATCAGTAAATTTGCAGATGACACCAAGCTGGGAGCAGGTGTTGATCTGTTAGAAGGTAGAAGGGCTCTGCAGAGGGACCTTGACAGGCTGGACAGATGGGCAGAGTCCAACAGGATGGCATTCAACAAGTCCAAGTGCCGGGTGCTGCACTTCGGCCACAACAACCCCATGCAGAGCTACAGGCTGGGGTCAGAGTGGCTGGAGAGCAGCCAGGCAGAAAGGGACCTGGGGGTACTGATTGACAGCAGCTGAACATGAGCCAGCAGTGTGCCCAGGTGGCCAAGAGAGCCAATGGCATCCTGGCCTGCATCAGGCATAGTGTGGCCAGCAGGAGCAGGGAGGTCATTGTACCCCTGTACACAGCACTGGTTAGGCCACACCTTGAGTACTGTGTCCAGTTCTGGGCTCCTCAGTTCAAGAAAGATGTTGAATTGCTGGAGCATGTCCAGAGAAGGGCAACGAGGCTGGGGAGAGGCCTTGAGCACAAGCCCTATGAGGAGAGGCTGAGGGAGCTGGGACTGTTTAGCCTGGAGAAGAGGAGGCTCAGGGCAGACCTCATTGCTGTCTACAACTACCTGAAGGGAGGTTGTAGCCAGGAGGGGGTTGGTCTCTTCTCCCAGGCAACCAGCACCAGAACAAGAGGACACAGTCTCAAGCTGCTCCAGGGGAGGTTTAGGCTGGAGGTGAGGAGAAAGTTCTTCACAGAGAGAGTGGTTGGCCATTGGAATGTGCTGCCCAGGGAGGTGGTGGAGTCACCATCCCTGGAGGTGTTCAAGAGGGGATTGGACGTGGCACTTGGTGCCATGGTTTAGATAGGCATGAGGTGTAGGGTGACAGGTTGGACTCGATGATCCTTGAGGTCTCTTCCAGCCTTCTTGATTCTTGATTCTTGAACACACAAAGGAATGAGATCAGTAAGAGATTGAACGTCATAAATTCTGATATTTAAAGGACAATTTAATCTTAGAATTCTTTAGTCTTTCATCTTTTTAATCATAACATACAAGGTGGTAATATTGTCCTGATATGTGTAAATATTATCCTTACATGTGTATCAGTTCACTCCCTTTTTGACAACAACTATTTGTGGTTTGTTTAGGAAGAAATATTTTTGGCAGCCTTCTCAGTGATATGTATTAATAATGACCTATAAACCTTTTAAAAAGTTGTTATATTCATAACTAGAAATATGCATTTTATTAATAGCTCAATTGTAATACAGAAATTTGTTTATCCAAGGATCATAAGTGCACTTGGACATTTTTTATTTTGTCTATAAAAGGGATGGATCATCTTCCTTCACAAATACTGTAGCAACAATATTTGATCATCTGAAATTACTCTGTAAAAGGTATACCTCATAATAAAAGCAGCTACTTTAAAATTATTTGGTACCATATATTTTTTCTTCCATGGTATTTTGAAGAAATAAGACATAAACCAGCAGCAAATTTCTGTGTATCACTCGGTCACATATTTTTCCTAACCATTTTAGTTTTATTTTCCCACTCTCTTTCTAGGCCAAACCATTTCTGAAAATCTATGAGAGAAAGATGATGATGCCAGAATCAGTTGTACTCCATAAATGCTTTGTAGGAGAGGTTTTGTGCTTAACTCACCAGTTCACAGTATCACAGTATATCAGAGGTGAGAAGGGACCTTAAGAGATCATCAGGTCCAACCCCCCTGCCAGAGCAGGATCACTTAGGGTAGTCTGCACAGGAATGCATCCAGGTAGGTCTTGAAAGTCTCCAGAGAAGGAGACTCCACAACCTCCTGGGCAGCCTGTTCCAGGGCTCTGTCACCCTCACTGTAAAGAAGTTTCTCCTCATGTTGAGCTGAAATCTTCTATGGTCAAGTTTGAACCCATTGTTCCTTGTCCTATCACTGTGTACCACTGAAAAGAGCCTGGCCCCCTCCCCTTGACACCCACCCCTCAGATATTGATAGACATTGATCAGATCCCCTCTCAGTCTTCTCTTCTCCACACTAAAGAGCCCCAGGGCTCTCAGTCTCTCTTCATAGGGGAGATGCTCAAGTCCCCTAATCATCCTCCTGGCTCTCCATTGGATTCTCTCCAGCAGGTCTCTGTCTGTCTTGAAATGGGGAACCAGAACTGGGGAGCCCAAAACTGGACACAGTATTCCAGGTGTGGTCTCACCAGGGCAGAGTAGAGAGGTAGAAGAATTGTCCAAGCCCTGCTGGATGCACCTTTCTTGATACATCCCAGGATCCCATTGGCTCTCTTGGCCACAAGAGAACATTGTTGTTCCATGGAGAACTTGCTGTCCACCAGCCCTCCAAGGTTTTTCTCCATGGAGCTGCTTTCCAGCAGGGCAGCCCCCAACCTGTCCCGGTGCCTGTTGTTATTTCTTCCCAGAAGCAGATGCTCCTTATTTAGAGCTCTGGGTTGTCTATGTCAGGAAATGAGTGGTTTATGCAGTTCATTGTGCATCAGTTATCATGTGTTTTAGTCACCTTTGTGCACCTAGCACTTGATAGCACAGAAATAGTTTATTCAGAGCTTTGTCTCCTCTCGATTGGGAGACATACCCCGCAGTTACAGGAAACTTCTCTGGGGCAACCTTTTCAACATCTCACCACCCCCATTGTAAAAGATGTCTTCCTTCTATCTAGCCTGAATCTCCTCTCTTTTAGTTTAAAATCATCACCCTTTGTCCTGTCACAACAGGTGCTGATAAAGAGATTGTCTCCACTTTTCTTATCAGCCCCTTTAAGTCCTGAAAGGCCACAAAAGGGTCTCTGTGGTAACTCCTCCAGGCTGAACAACTCCAACTCTCTCAGTCTTCCTTTATATAACAGGAGCTCATTTACTCCAGTCGTTATTGTGGCTCTCCTCTGGATCCTCTCCAACAGGTCCATGTCTGAAGACTCTAGACCTGGACACAATATTCCAGATAGTATTTCACAAGAGTGGAGGACCTATGATCTCCCATGAAAAATGTTTTGCTTGATGTAGTGATATATGGCATGTAAAAGGTTAACATAGAGAACTGCAGAAAAAGTCTGATTTTTCCACCTCTAGTGAAAGAGGAAAATTATGAGAGAAGCATATGATAATTTATTCATCATGTGGCCCAGTTCTTGCTTCAGTTTAAAGCTGAAAGCACAGGTTAAACACACCATTATAGCCACAATGAAGCTCTTACAAGATTTTATATGAAGTAAAAAATTTATCTCTGAAAGCATAAAAAGTACTTATTTGCTAGATAAATACGCTAACAAGTATATACCAGAGTGAAACTCCCTTTCTTCCTTTTCTTTCTTTTTTTTTTCCCTGTCATTGTGAAGCTGAACTTTTTTGTTGCATGGGGTAGATTTTCCCAACAGATAAGTGGAAATTCCCTCTCCCTAAATGAGTCTGCAGGTTTGCAGTTAAGGACTCTCCTTGTGTGTGACAGCCCCTTAAGCTGATGAGGCATTGAGCCAGAGTTTTTCACTTCACTTCATGAGTGGACCAACTCCTAAGCTATTACAGAGCCAGCTGAAGAGCCACACTACCATTCTCTACTATTCTGTAAAAGAAAAGAGTGAAGTTTTTCACCAAAGGTTGTAGAATTGCCTGTCCTCAAGGAAGGTTGCTTATTCAGGATTTGCAGGCTGAGAAAGAACAGAAATTCCAGCTGAAGCTAGGATTTCAGATGTGTTTTTTCCATCCTGAGTGTTTCTAGCTGCCTGGGCCTTGGCACAACCTTGTACTCTGAATTTGGGTCATGGTTCCACAGGGCCAAACTTCTGTGCATGGTATCTGCTGGTGAGTACCTGCTTCAAAGCTCCAGACCTAATGTCAGCAAAATGGAACAAGTATATCATCTCTGCCATGGACTGGATTCACTATTAAGTTTCTAGATGTTAACATTTCCTCATCTAAATGTTAGAAGCATAACAGTTTAATTCTAGTCCTCTTCACCCTCAGTTTGTTTTTTAACAGTTTCTTTAACATTTAACAAGTACCCACGAGTAAACATGCCTCTAAGCTAACAAGGATTGTCTCCAAATTCCTCAGTCCTTTCAGTGAAAATACTTCTACACACACAATGTGATATCATTTTAAAAACCCACACAACCAAAAACAAAAAACACAACCAAAAAAATCAAAACAAACAAAACCCCCTAACAAAACAAAACAAAACAAAACAATAAAAAACCCAACCAAAACCAAAACCAAACCAACCAAACAAAAAAACCACACAAAAAAACCCAAACCCACACCAAACCCACAAAACCTAAAACAGAATAGCTTCTCCTAATCATCTGTTATTTAAACATCTTCAGCATCTTAAGAAAACGATAAGCATGAAAACCTTTATTATGTTCAGAAATCTAAAAAGTGGGCTAAAGCATCCAACTTCATTTAAAAAAAAAATTCCCATCTTTTAATTAACACACTGCTTAAAGTCACCTTTCAAGTCATGTGAGATTCCCAGCAGCAATGTTTTTGGTCTCACCCTTGACACTGAACATGTGTTCTTAATACTTCGTATTAGAAATTGTCTTTTAATTGTTGTGTCTTAGCTACCTCTCTCTATAATGTGATTTCACCTTACATCCAACACCACACGTTGGCTAGCTCAGAAAGAAGAACACACTGCCTCTATCTTCCCCTGGCACCTGGGAAGCTGACTGGAAAACATGTTGCAAGGCTTTTTTCCCAAAAAAAATAAAAAAACCAAACCAAAACAAAACAAAAACAAACCAAAAAACACGAACAAACCCCACGAAGAACTTTCTGTGACTAATAGAACACATAACATTCACTGAGCTGTGTGATAGCTGGGTGTTAATCACCTAAGCAAATTGCTGTGAAGTGACAAACTCCCTTGTGGCCATACCTCACATTGCAATATTACTGAGATATTTTCTTGTCGCTAAAAATACAATTTTTAAGAAGTTAATTCCTAATGAACCTTCACACGACTGTCAAATCCATGGCTCCACTCCCTCACTTAGGAAACAGCTCTCCAAGCCCTACGATCTGTAAGAATAACTCTGGAAATCAAATCCCCTGTATTTGTAGGATCTCTATTGGTTTTTATCTGCTAATAGAATGACACTAAACCCAAATTAATTTAGCAACTGTCTCAAGCTAGCTCCTTTCTCCTATAGATATTTCTTCTCAAACTTGCTTCCTCAGTTCTTTCTGGAGCTCAAGCACTGGAAACTCAAGCTGGACTACTCATTAAGGAGATACAGAAGACACAATGGATTAGGTACTCCAGGCTTTAAAGTAGCTGAAAACAGGAATGCTTTGTTTGTAAACTGTCAGGTACTCCAAGGGATACAAAACCTGTTCATTAGTGAATCAATATTTCCTTACTCTCTCCTCCCATTTAATTAAATACTGTCTCAGTATTCTCATTAACTCCTAGAGTTCTGATATCCCACTTACTCAACACAATACAGTCACAGGTGCCTGGTAAAGTCCTGATCTGAGAGCTCTTCATCCTTATTCGACACCAACATTTCAAACGGCTTATAAAGAAAGTGAAGAACCAGATATTCACCTTAAAATTGAGGCAAGGCTTACAACCTCTCTTCCTATGGGGCTATGAAAGCCTGTCTTAAAAAATGAAGAATCACATTGCTCAACCACACTTCATTCAGTTTCTCAGTCCTTAGAGAATCCAAATCTTGTCAAAGCAGACCTAGTGTTACCAGATACTCTTCTTCAAAGTTTAAGCTATTCAGCTTCAAGCAGGTTGCAGCCATGCTTTGTTCTAGCAGATCTGCAGTTTTTGAAGTTCAACAGTGCTTCCAACCTGGAAGAAAACCTAATCTTTTATTTTTTAATTTATTTTTAAAAATGTATTTAATTTTGTTTTGCCTCTACAAAGAACAGCTGCTTCTCTGTCAAGACTATAATGCTATCCAGTACTTTCCATCTGACTGCTGAAACTGGTTTTGTTTCAGTGTTTGTTTTGTTTGGTGTTTTTTTTTTTGTTTTTTTTTTTTTTTTTTTGTGTGTGTGTTTTGGTTTGGTTTGGTTTGGTTTCTGTTTGTTTGCTTGCTTTAACCATTCATTGAAAAATGTAACAATATTATAATATTTTTTGCTGGTAGCTATTTCCTTCAGTACTTTAATATTAAAGATACTTACACTTGATCTTGTACACTTTTTCATCATCCTATTTGACATCTGGAAAATCTGCTGCCTTTTTCTTCAATTACCTCCTTTGGCTTGTATTATCTCATTTTCTTTTTTTTTTTTCTTTTCTGGTTTAGAAGGGATCTTACTTACTATCATTAAAGCACCTGTATAATACCTTAAAAGTGGAGGCCATGAGGATGGGGTGGGGTTCTTTCCAGTGGTGCCCAGTGACAGAATACCAGTGGCAAGAAGTACAAACCAGAACACAGAAGGCTCCACTTGAACACGTTCTGATGCAGCCTGATCTAGGAGAACCTGCTTCAGCAGGGAAGTTGAGCTAGGTGATCTCCAGAGGTTCCTTCCAACCTCTGCCATTCTGTGATGCTGTGAAATTCAGTTCCACTCAGTGGAGCTGATTAAATTGGTACACTGTCCAACATCTTGGCTGATCTGTTTCAGTGTGACGGTTGCCATGTTCCCTGAGGGTAACTGGGAGACCCCTTCTCACAACAGAGATTTGGGGTTGTACACTCATTTGATGCAGAATTAAGACTGGGAGCAAAACTTGTGTCTAGAAATGTATTTACCCATGGCCTGCTTTTCCTTTTTCAGGAAGGCTTCCAGGGACAAACCTCTTGA
The DNA here is from genome assembly GCF_027791375.1 of Indicator indicator. Taxonomy (NCBI): domain Eukaryota; kingdom Metazoa; phylum Chordata; class Aves; order Piciformes; family Indicatoridae; genus Indicator; species Indicator indicator. Next base: position 80,917,758 of record NC_072053.1, read on the forward strand.
GGAGCTCCTCAAAGGCAGTTTATCTTGTCAATGCAAATCAGGAGGAAGATGTTCTGCATGCAGAGAGATAGACCACTGGCAATCATATATTAAAAAAAAAAAAAAAAAAAAAGAGAAAATCTCCCACACTGAAAGTCTTTTAAAAACAAATTAGAAAGGTGAGAAGTGGCATAAACCATTCATCCAAGGTAAAGCAAGAGAGCTCTTCACTTGTGAACTTACTGAACTGAGGCCTTCTCATGTCATACAGGGAGGGATGTTATACAGGATTTCTAGTCATGTCCCCACAAGCCCTGAAATAACCATAAAATTCAATGTGCTAATAAAGAGCTAGGAGATTAAATAATAAAGAAAATGATATATCACTGCAAATGGATATTACTGCAAGCACTGCATGTGACTGGACAGCAATTCATCACGCAGAGCACGACTGGTTGCATATTGTCACACTCTTTCTCATATATATTAAAATTAATATCACTCATGAATTTTGATGGCTCTTCTCTGTCTCCTGTTTGGAATATACAATGTTTTTCCACCAATCACTTCAGAGCTGTCTGTCAATGCCAGGTCTCCAGCTCCACCACAGCCCTGCCTTGTCATAGTCCTCCCACTCCAACAGGCATACACTGTCCTAGGCACATCAGAGGACAGTCCCCAACACCTCCCAGTTCCCATTGGCCTCCAGCCCATTTAACCTTTCTCCCACTGGCTCTTGGCACTATATTGATGACTGATTGTTTGAAAGCTTGGCTGACATTGCTTACCATAGGATAAGGTAATCTCAGAGAGAGTAATTGATGATGTTATCTCAATGCCATATACCTTAAGGTAAGAGTGTACTGAGATAACCCTATCAAGATCAGAGATTCCCAAAACACCAGACCTGCATCCTTGAGGATTAACATTGTTAGGTAACATCAGCAAAGTCCTCTAAAATAGTGCCCTGATGTTGAACTTACCTCATTATAATATCATTATAATGTGAAAACCCACACCTTCCAGCTAGAGAAGCCCCCTACCCAGATAGATCCCTTAACTGCTGAGCTTGCAGGGTGAGTTTAGAAGAAGATGGATCTTTAAGGTGAAGCAAGAAAGAATCCAAACCGTGGCAGGTTAGTTGGTGTTGCCATGAGGTAGGTAATACATTTTCTTGTATAAATATCTGCTGTGAATTTCAACTGTTGTGCTAGCTTTGTGGAATTATCACCTGGCACTTTCCTGTGCAGAACTTTGGAGGAAAAAAAAAAGCAAATATCTTGACTCTGTTTGTCAATTCACTTTTATACACCAGGTAAAGAATCTAGATTTAGGACAACACTATTGTTCAGGGAAGCCCCACCTCAGGGATGTTTCTGGTGACCTTGGGCAGCCCCATTGTTACTTATGGTGAGGTTATGGCCCCTGCTTGTCTGAGCAAGAACCAGCAAGCAGCTAAGCTGATCCTAAGCTGACACTCTGTGCTGGAGCACAGAGTCAGACCAGCTCCTGTGTCACCTCTGCATTTGCTGCCATGTGCAGTTGAGGCTGTCAGGAAGCTGAGCTGAGAACAAGGCAGTGCTTAATTGTTGGGATGGCAGAAGCCATGGTCCCTGTCTGATCTACATCTCATGTCTGATGCTTCTCCACTGATTGCTTGGGTCCTTCTAGATTGCAGTCCAACAGATTGGGTTCAGAGGAGAGCCACAAAAATGATCAAGGGGCTGGAACACTTCCACAAGGACAAGCTGAGGGAGCTGAGGTTGTTTATCCTGGAGAAGAGAAGGCTCCAGGGAGACACAATAACAGCCTTCCAGTACTTGAAGGGGGCCTCCAAGAAGGCCAGAAAGGGACTGTTTACAAAGGCCTGGCGTGATAGGATGAGGGGCAATGGTTTGAAATTAGAGAAGAGCAGATTTAGATTGCATGATAGGAACAAGTTTTTTTGCTATGAGGGTGGTAGAGCACTGGAACAAGTTGCCCAGGAAGGTAGTTGATACCCCACCCTTGGAGATATTCAATGTGATGCTTGACAGGACTCTGGGTGTGATGGTTTTATGGCTATGCCTTTAAAATTTTTCACAGATTTTGAGCAGCAAGTAATATGAATGTAAATAAATCACGATTAGGTGTGAAAAAGAAAAATAATGATTATTCTAAAAGATTCCATTGGAGAGATAGCACCGTTTAAGGTTTAATACTCAAAACAAAGTTCATTCTGTCTGGTCTGTTTCTGCTGGGCAGTCTAGCAGGGTGCTTCTGCCTTTCTCTTCTTGCTTTCTTCACTAAAGAAGATAACATACTAACCTTGAGTGATAGGTCTAACACAAATCTCTGCTTCTTCTCTCTCTTTCTTTTGGCCAGGGGGGTCTGGAGAAGGCAGGGAAGGGGGAGGCAGAGGGACAGCTTTCCTGGCTTTGGCCAGGAGGGTTTTGTGCTGGCTTTGTTAATTGTACATATCTGTAAATATTGTAAATACTGTATATTTTGTATATATTCATTGCATTCCGTTGTAGACTGTAGTTTCTGCTTGTAAATACAGATACTTTTGCTTCTGATCTGAGCTAGTCTGGTGTGGTTAATTTCCCTGGGAGGGAAATTTCAACCCACCACGCTGGGAAACCTGATCTAATGGATAATGACCCAGCTCACTGAAGAGGGTTGGACTAGAAGACCTTTGAAGTGCTCTTTCAACCCTAAACCTTTCCATGACTCCGTGATTCTATGATCACAAGCAGCATGTTCTGGGTGAGAGTTGGGGTTGAAGGTGCACAGCTGAAATGTTGCTCATGAGTCTGGAACAATTAATTCATCCCTCAACCTGTGACTTGCTTGGGTCTTGTGTGTCTGCACTGAGCCAAATCTGCTTGTTCATGAGTGGCTTTCTATCTCCCCAGAAAAGAAACCGGAGATCCAGCCTACAAGGAAGGGCCATGCCTGCACATCTCTGCAGGGGACACAGGCAGGCTTTGCTCACCCCACAGAAGGCCTCATCTGCTTGAAGGAACTTGGACTTTTGAATCTTTTCATTTCTGACCACCCTGCTGCCAATGACACAAAGGTAAATTCAGCTCTCAAAAAACATATGTTAATCCAGAATCTCCAGCCTGTGGTCCCTGCAGTATCAAAGGGGAGGAAGAAATACCACCAGATAGTGGTAAACACTTCTGTTATGACCCTTTTATCCATGGGCCATGGACTGCCCCCAGCCAGACAGCTTTTGCATGAGAATGATCCCATAGTTATGATTTGAAGAGAGCATGGGAAGAGTGAGAATGAGTCCTCTGAACTGCAGTTCATGTAAGAAACAGTCACTGTACAGAGCACTGTCGTAGCCAGAGCTCAGGAAAAGCCTCCCCCCTAAGCAATACTCTTCTCTACCTCTCTTAACCATGGGCTCTTTTGAGATGATGAGTTCAGAATAACTTCAGAGTTCAGCTCTGCCACACACTTCAGTCCTGGGCATTCAGGTACAACCCTGGACACAGAAAGAATTGGGAGGCTTGAGTACAAGCTAATCTTCCTAGGCCCCAGTATTTTCTTCTACCAGGAGAGGGCCAGAAACCTTTCCAGAACCACTGTAGGGGTATCCCAGCTCTGCCAGCTATATAGGGGTGCTCCAGCTCTGTGAGCTCTACAGGGACTTCCTGCCTTGCAGGTCCCTTTTGGCACAGAGGAGCTTTCCCAGGAGAACCCCAATGCCAGTGCAGTGCCAATGGGGGCAAAATCAAATTCGGTTTCATCAGGGATATTAGTGAGACTTTCTGTGTGGAATCATAGTTGTGAGCAGAGTGCAGGGAGCTTTGGAGGTGGAGGGGCATGGTGTTCTTCAGTAACATGGGGGGTAGAGGGAAAGAACAGCAGCAGATGGATAAAGCCATGTTATCTTTGGACAAGGGTCATCATCCAGGGCTGGTCATAGGAAAGGGTGTGTCCTGGGGGTCTCTCACAGCTGCATTTTCCCCACTGAAAGCCCTGAAGGAGGCACTGATGAGAAATGTCTTCAGAATTATGTGCTTCTGAGGCAGATGGTTTAGATTGCTGAGCCCCAGTGCCCAGTTGCACAGGATTCCCTCACAGGGGCTAAGCAGGGGAAGGAAGTTCAGCATCTGAAGACAGACAGAGTGTGTTGCAGCCACTGCTCACAGGGCAGCTGATGGCTGCATGCAGAGTGCCTAATTCCTTAGCTGACCAATAAACAATAACATTCCATGTATGCCAACAACAACATCCTCACATTGGCACCCTTGGATTGGAATATGCTGCAGAAGACACTCCTTGACATGCTGGCACCTCTTATTGGGAAAAGATTTTAGCTTATATATCTGGTTGGGTTTTATTGGTTAAGTGATTGATAACAAATATGAGCTATAAGGCAGATGAGGGATTAGGGCTGCTAAGGACTTCTGCTTCTGTTAGATACTTCTGGTTAGGGCTTTCATGTAGGGATGCTGCGAGGGATATACTCAGGACTTCTGTTAGCTGCTTCATCTGTTAAGGGTTTCCAGGATTTCTTCTGTAAGTGGGACTCTGAGACTCTGTAATGCTGGGGATTCTACAACACAGCAGTAAAGAACTCCTGGGAGGACTTCTGAGGTTCTCTGCTCTCTGCATTCCTGGAATCTCGTTGCTATATGGCAATGGGGTTTGTGCCTCCACTCGTCACCCGATGGCCCCCAAATTGGGAAGAAAAACAACAGAGTCTTTTTCTTCCTCCTCCAATCTGTCACCACAGCCCATTCTTCCTTCAACAACCATCTTCTCCAGCAAACTCAAAGGCACTAGACCCAGGGAAGCAGGGTTCACCAGGGAAGCAGGGTCTCAGGAAACCCCCACAACACTCAGCCTGCTTATTCCCTGTTCCTGCATCACAGCAGACCCGGGCTCCTGTGGGAACAAAGGAAACCAAGACAGCGCTGTCCTTGACATTACAGACAGTGCTGTCCTTGGTGTTGCAAACTGGTCAGTTCTCTGTCATGGAAACAATAATTTCAATCTTAAATTCTAGTTATTTGATGTCTGAATAATTAAAACAAACAAACAAACAAGCAAACACACACAAAAGAAAACCAAACAAAAACCATACTTAAACCCTACACCTATAACCAAAACGCTAAACCTGACCAAAAAACATCAAAAAGATGGCAGAAGATGGTGAACAATCAACTCGATTTTTTTCAGTGGAGTAAGGATTTCATCAAGTATCTGAATTATGACATGGGAATGGGGGAAATCTTAGAAGCACTTGGATTTTTTTTGTCTTCTCTTAGATTCATTCAAGGTCCATGCAAATAAGGACTCAGAGTAACAGCACTGCTCATCAGTGAGCTATTGTCAGGAGAAAGGAGAACTCATCACAGACAGGGTTTGTTCCTTGAGGGGATGACTCATTTACCTCAATCTACCAGCACAGATGTTTTAGCATACCTGTCATCCCTCAGGTGATCCATCTACCTGAAGGACTTAGCTGCCTGAACCTTCATTTCTGTGATTTGTGGTTTTTTGTTTTTTTTTTATTTTTCATTTAAATGTGCTTGGAAGCAAAAACCCCATTATAAAGAAATATATAAAACATCTGCATCCCCACAGAAGTAATTTCTCAAACGTGGTGTTTTCATGGGCATTTTTTTATCAATGGCCATGATAAAATTACTCAGACAGCAGGCATTAGCATACTAATAACAAAGTGAGGTGACATGATATTGGATATTTGTTTATTTTTATTAAAATAAAGTTTCATCTCAAGTCAATAATTATTTAAACAAGAGTAGTGCTGCCTGGTTTTCATTCCCTCAACTCATAAAAGATTTCAAGTGCTTTTTATTATAGCGCAGCTATAAATCTAACTACAGGTAGTGAAATGAAAAGTATTCTGACTGAGAAGGTCTTTTATACTAAAAGAAAATTGGAAACAGGATAGCCAATCTGAAGGGTTGTTTTTTTTTTCCCTGGTGATGTGGAAGTGGATGATGCACAGTGTGCCTCAACAAAGCCTGAAGATGAGGGAACCCCATGTTATTGCACAACTTGCCCCAAGCCTCTCTGAATGTGGAAACAAGGGACTCACACCTCATATATACTGTTTCCCCAATTGTTTTTTAGCAGAGTTTAAGGGTTCATTTATTTGAAACACCCTGATTGTAGCTGATTTCCTTCACCTCTCATCCCTCAGTTAAACCAGTGGTGAGGAAATGTGCACTCGATGAGGTGTTTTGAAATCAAAGGAAAAGCCCCAGCTGTGGGGGTCAGTTAGAATCCATTCCAAAGTGGGATTCTTCCCTCCTGGAGGTCCCAGAAGTCCTGTGAGAAATCTCAGCAAAGACTCCAAGAGGATTTTCCTTTGCTCACAGAATTTCAAGCACCAGCTTTTATGAGCTTTATTGCTTCACAGGATAACAAAGTCTTATCTGTCTCCAAGGCCAAGTCTGGTGTTGTACACACATCCATATCAAACCCTTCAATCAGGCTGTGAAGCCATCCAACGTGACCTGGACAGGCTGAGAGCTGGGTGCAGGCAAACCTCACGAAGTTTAATAAGGACAAGTGCAGAGTCCTGCATCTGGGGAGGAAGAACAACAGGCAGCAGGACAGTTTAGGAGCTGCCCTGCTGGAAAGCATCTCCACAGAGAAAGACCTTGAATTGCTGGTGGACAGCAAGTTCTGTATGGAACAACAATGAGCCCTTGTGGCCAAGAGAGCCAATGGGATCCTGGGATGTATCAAGAAAGGTGTGTCCAGCAGGTCTAGGGAAGTTCTTCTACTTCTCTATTCTGCCCTGCTGAGACCACATCTGGAATACTGTGTCCAGTTTTGGGTTCCCCATTTCAAGACAGACAGAGACCTGCTGGAGGGAATCCAATGGAGAGCCACGAGGATGATTAGGGGACTTGAGCATCTCCCATATGAAGAGAGACTGAGAGCCCTGTGGCTCTTTAGTGTGGAGAAGAGAAGACTGAGAGGGGATCTGATCAATGTCTATCAATATCTGAGGGGTGGGTGTCAAGTGGAGGGGGCCAGGCTCTTTTCAGTGGTACACAGTGACAGGACAAGGAACAATGGGTTCAAACTTGACCATAGAAGATTTCAGCTCAACATGAGGAGAAACTTCTTTACAGTGAGGGTGACAGAGCCTTGGACCAGGCTGCCCAAGGGGGTTGTGGAGTCTCCTTCTCTGGAGACTTTCCAAACCCACCTGGATGCGTTCCCATACAGATTACCCTAAGTGATCCTGCTCTGGCAGGGGGGTTGGACCTGATGATCTCTTGAGGTCCCTTCCAGCCTCTGATATACTGTGAGACTGTGAGACTGTGAAAGCATATCAATGTTTGCTTTTGAAAGCAAGGTGTAATGTGTGCATTTGCACAAGGGTACAGCTGTCTGTTGCCACCCTTAGGAGTGCAAGCACTATGTAGAAATGCAAGCAAGGTTTTTCAGTGGTACATTTTAGTAATCTCTTCAGCTATTCTGACTCATTCTTCAATTCAAAGCCATCAGAGATTGCTTCACAAATACCAGCAAAAAACAAGCAAAAAACCCAAAAAACCCAACCAAACCAAACAAACAAACAAAAAAAAAACCCACAACAAACTGAAACAAAAACAAAGCAAACCAACCAACCAAACAAACAAAAAACCCAAGCAAACAAAACTATTTAAAGCCCCTGAGTCTCCTTAGCAAAAATAACTTTCTAAACTTTGGATGCCTAGAAACAATCTGATTTTTCAGAAACCCAAAGCACTTCCTTTAGGATGATTAATGAGTGTCTGGATACAGCTAATCAATGTTTTCTCTTAAAGTATCATTTACCTTGTTGAAGATTCCAATTCGAAGATATTAGAATTTTCAAGGCACAATGATTTGAAAAAAAGTCACAGAACCACAAAAACATTCAGATGGGAAAAGACCCTCAGGATCACAAAGTCCAACTGATAACCCTGCTCTAAAAAGTCCACCTTTAAATCATACCCCCAAGCACCACATCCAAACCACCTTTAAACACATCCAGGGTGGATGACTCAACCACCTCCCTGGGCAGCACATTCCAATCCCTGACCACTCTTGCTGGGAAAAATGTTTTCCTAATGTCCAGTCTAAGCCTACCCAGTCGTAGCTTGAGGCCATCCCATCTTGTTCTATCACTCATTACCTGTGAGACCAGCACCAGCCTCTCTATAATGTCCTTTCAGGTAGTTGTAGAGAGCAATGAGGTCTCTCCTCAGCCTCCTCTTTTCCAAACTATCCAGTCAGTAAACAGCCCCAGCTCCTCAAGTCACTCTTCATAAGACTTTTTTTTCCAGACCCTTCCCCAGCTTTCTTGCCCTCCTCTGCACTGGCTCCATCACCTCCACATCTCTCCTGTATTGAGGAGCCCAAAACTGGGCACAATACTCTAGGTATGGCCTCAGCAGAGCTGAGTACAAGAGCACAATCACCTCCCTACTCCCCCTTAAAATCAATTAACATTAGAATCTCTTGCACTGAGATATTCTGTGCTGGAGAAATACACTGAGATATTTGGACAACCCAGCAAAGACACAGAATTAATTCACTTGTTCACAGTCCATGTTGATCAGTCCAAGGTGCAAAAGCTTCCACAGACATAAATGACAGTTTAAGCAGTCCAAGGTGCAAAAGATTTATGTTTCATAAAAGTACACAGGTGCCACTTATTCTAACAAACACATTTTTTAAGCCACAGGAAATGGGAACTACCCATTTATACACAAAAATGTAAGATTTAACACAGAGAGATACTGAAAACTTTGCCAGATGTCAGTAACAGACCTAGTAATGGAAGTAGAGGTTCATCCACAATAAAAAGCTTTTCCTGGTAGACTGAGTAGTTCAAACTTTCCTTGAGCTCAGGGTATGCAAGAAGGTCATTGCTAAGAAATCTTTTTTTTTTTCTATAAAATAAAAGCTAGGAAGCTAAATATAAGCATATATGAAAACAGACCAGTCTCTCCAAGAAGGCAACATGTCCTGTATTAGCATAAACAGACAAATAATTGGAGGTTCTCCATACAGCTTACCAAAACCACAAAGCAAATCATGACAGCTTTCTCACTTTCAGCACTTGGTTTTAAGTAGGTCATGCTTTTTATGGCCTTTCACTTCAGCCCAACATAAAAATATTCTTCATAAGGCACTGTGGGATAAAACCTCACAATTTTCCTCTCTGTTAATTTTATTTGTTTAATTTTAATGCATATATTTTTAAAAAAGATTTTATTTCCAGGAGGAACTTTCTGTCTGTAAGTTAAAACAAGAAAGGTTATTTTCAGGGATGGTATTTGTCATATGGTCATGTGGCAGTTCTAAGCTGACAAGCTGTGTTCCACAACAAGTAGCTGCTTCTGCATAATGTTTTTTTTTTCTTTTATCTATCTTAATTGACATAATATTGAGCAAATTGTTTTATACCAGGAAAACAGAAAAATAATTTTTACCCCGATGCAGAGAAAAACCTTTTGTGTTCTTGAGGTATGTGAAGTTCAAAATGAAAACAGCTAAGATAAAACATCTCTTCTGACATTCCCAGCTGTGAGTTAAATACTAATTAGTTTGCTATTTACAATGTTCTCTTCTTTCCCTTTCTACACAATTAATTATAAACTGCTACAAAAATGCTCCACATTTTATGTCTGACAGTCCTTCCAAAACGTGCCAGGATTTAAAATACACTGGCCTTAAGTTAACACAGGCACAAATCAAAGAGAAATGAGCAAGCAGAAGCAGCAGATAGAATATGACAGAGAAAGAGGGAAGGAACTGGACGAAAAAAGTGAAACAAACCCTGCTAGTGAATCGGTTGTTCCAACACAAACACAGAAATATCTGGTAATCTAAATATTATGCCTACCTAAATGAGGCAGTTGAAAGAGGAGGTCTGTTCTGCAGAATGCAAAGAAATTGAGCCAGAGAAGAAGGATTGCTTGGTTACCACAAATGCTAATGATGAGCTTTTATTTCACTCAGCCACTTGTATCAATCAAAAAATGTATTGGGTGGCAAGGAACCCATCTTGTCCAACACCCCTGAAGTAAGCCTGGACATCCCCAACTAAATGAGGGTGCTCAGAGCCCCCATCAAGCCTGGCCTTGAATGTGTCCAGGGATGGATCTTCTAGCACCTCCCTGGGCAATTTGTCTTAGCGTTCCACCACCCTCAAGAGTAAAGAACTTCTTCCTATTATCCAGGTTAAAATCTACCCTTCTCTAGTTTAAAACCGTTGCCCATTGTCCCATGTGGTACATGTCCTTCTAAACAGTCCTTCCTCAGCTTTCTTGCAGGCCCCTTTCAGGTGTCAGAAGGCTACTATAAGGTCTCCTCAGAGCCCAACCCCAAATCTCTCAGCCTGTCATTGCAAGAGAGGTGCTCCAGCCCTCTGGTTATTTTTGTGGCCCTTCTCTCTACCCAATCCAGCAGATCCATGTCTTTCTTGTGTTGAGGGCCTCACAGATGTTTTCATGTATCTTTATATATTTTTAAATGACTAGGACTTGTGCATTGATGCAGAGTGTAGACTACATACTAGATGTAGAAACAGAAGTTTGGGTCCTCAAGGCAATTTAACGTAGCAGTTTGGGATTCTACAGAAAGTGGCTTAATCTCTTAAGGATTCCTTACAATCACAACTTCTGCAAATCTAAACAAAACAGTTCATTAACTATCCACTAGCTGAAAGCAGAAGTGACATTTTCTTAAAAAAATAAAGATTAAAAAAAAAAATCTTGTATCACATAAACCTTTTGTGTGCTCACCAGGTGGCTTTGAACCAGGTAGCTTGTTCAAAGCCCACTTCAAAATTGCCAAGCCACTTTACAGTATGGATGTAGCGCTGGAGCAATGATCATTTTCAGTAGAATCACAGAATCTACTTCTATAATATAATTTATAACCAAGATATCATCTGATACCAAAAAAACCCAAATAAATTACAAAACCAAAGCCAGATAGCATATTGTGTCTACCTATAGGCAGTGAAATATACATATTAAAGACACACTTACAAACACACAGAGCCATGGCTGCAGACATCTATCAGTTTCAGTCCTGATATACACATATGCAGGTTTATACACATCTATAGATTTCAATCCTGATATACACATATGCAGGTTTACACCTGGTAGAAATTCACAGTCTTGTGCCTCTGAGTGAAATAATATAAAATTTGAAAACTGCTAGAAGCATGCAGACGTCTCTTCATCTTTTGTTGTTGTGGCTTTTTTTTTTTTTCTTGCAAATAAAGCAAAACCAAACCACCAAACAATGTTTCAGTATTGGAAGAACACTAAGAGCCATTCACAATGAGCCTAAGGGAAGCACACCAATACCTTTGGAAGTTTTGCACTATGTGCTGTCAGACCAAATCCTGTAGAGATTTTGAGCTGTGAGGTAGGATATAAGCAGGCTGCATGCAGCAAAAGCAGTAATTTGGCAAAAGGACAGAACAGATACACAGCACAGTCCAGGATAGTTTCATGATGCAAATGGGCTGAATAAAAAAGCCAAGGGTACTTTAAGAGGCCCCTACTTTATCCTCATCTTTGCATGACTGTTAAAAACTGTTTATATTGAGAGCATATGATGCTGATCAGGAATGTTCTTATGATGATTCACCAAAAGAGTAGAAGAATTTCTCCTGAAAACTTGTAATATCTCAGTGAAATATCATCTTTCCTTTTAAAACAATAAGGAAGAAGATGCCTCACTTCTTTCTGTATATATATATGTTTGGGATGGCCTCTGGATGAGTAATTCTACACCCCAAGTAAACCTCGTGGAGGTGCAGCTGAATATTCAAAACCAATATGAAATCAATTCTCAGAGACCTCAAAGGAATGAAGACTATGTAGAGAAGTATCTGCAATATTGTGAGTCTGTAACTGTGTTTAGTGAACATTGACAATAGTTTTATTGTGTGTATTTCCCTCTCTGCATTCCTCTCTCTCAGCATCTGTGGCAGAAATCATCTACTGTCTTTACCTTCTTTGGACCCAGATCATAATGGAAGAGGAGAAAATATTTGCCAAGGATCTGGAAAATACTTCCTTGAAGAAATCATGTTACAGCTGGGAACCTAATATATATTAACATTTTGAAACAAGACTAGTGAAAACAAAATAAAACCCCAAGCACACTAAGAGAACCAAAACAACAACAACAACAAAACCTCACAACCGATTCCAACAAAAACAAAACAACAAAAAAATCCCCAGCAAAATAAAAGCACAAACACAAGAAAAAAAGCACAACAAACAAAAATTCAAATAAACTACAGCAGACAGGAAAACAACCAATAAAAAGCAACATAAAACAGTTGCCTAAAAGAGATAAAGCTGAATTTAAAAAAATCAAACAAATGTAAATAATGGCTGGTACCAATGCTCTGATTGTTTTGTAGCCTGACAGAAAGGCAAGAGCTGTCCCAGAAAAAAAAAAAAAAAAACTAGCTCAAAGTAAGAAAATGATTTTGCAGCAAGGGTTGATGTTGTCACAGAGTGCTCTGGAGGATTACACCCTCACAAAGGGAAAGCTGGGAACCAAGCTGTTTTCGTTAGCTTTTGCAGATCTTGTTAGTGTTAGAGAAAAATATTTATACTCAGACATGTTCACAGAAAGAAGAGTCTTTAGCTTATATCTGTCAACTCTATGCTGTCTTCTTCAGAGAAGGATTAAAGTCTGCTGACTGGAGCTTCATCAATGATTGTGCTGTTTCAAAACACATGAACAGACATCAAAGCAGAATCATTGGGAGAAGGGAATGTGCCACCATCTGTAGGGAAGCCTCAAAGGCAATCAGATTGAACAAGACAACTAAAAAGATATAAAGTTGGGTTGGGAATAGGCAACCACTGAGAAGTCTGGAAAAAAATGAAATAGAATGAAATAAAATATAAGCTCTGTATGGTGCTTCAGCATTAAGAGAGAATTTATTTTTGCTACAGGACAGTATGAGATTCCCAGATTACTTATTTCACACATAAAGTTGGAGCATCCCTCCCTTTCTTTTTCTTCTCTGTTATTCTTCAGTTAGACTCATAGAATCAGAGATTAATGTAAGTGGGAAGACACCTTTGGGGGTCATCTAACCCAACCTGCTTCTTGTGGCATAGTGAGTCAGATTGGATGATTCATGGCCATGTTGAGCTGAGTTTTGAACACCTCTAAGAATGAAGAGTCCACAGCCCCTCTAGGCACCTATTTAAGTGTTCAGCCACACTTTCACTGAAAAAAAAAAAAATCCTTATATCTTGTTGGAAATTCCCATGTCATGACTTGTGCTTGCTGTTTCTTGTCCTATCATTACGCTGCTTGTTCAGGTGTACACATGGTGTCACATGAGAAACAACCACTAGCATTTTTAGGCAAGGAGACTACACTTCAGAACTGAGTCTTTGAAGGAGCTGGAGCTTGCTGATTCTGTGTTGCTGCTGAAAGGGAAAAATGTGGTTATTTTTTAGTCCTGGACACAGGTAATTAAAAGCATCTCTTCTTTGAACTGTGAGTCCTATGTGACTTCCTGAAGAGGTCTTCAGCTGTGTGTATGGCTGGTACAGAAGGAAAGGTGCTTATTCCTAGTCTTGATAATGGCACTGCGAGGGTTTCACTAAGACTGTGGAGCTTTTGACTGAACAATGATACCAATTTAAAAAGTATAATTTCATTAAAACACAGGGAAAAAGCAAGTGAAAGTAGAAACATGAACTTTTTTAGTTAGTATTTCTCTACGACATACAAAGAATCATTGAATGGTTTGGATTGGAAGGGACCTCCAAAAGTCATCTAATTCAGCCCCCCCTTCAGTGAACATCACCCATTACATCAGGATGGCCAAAGCCCTGACAAGCATTACCTTGATTATCTACAAGGATGGAGCCTGAATTACCTTCCTGGGCAGCCTGTGCCAGCATTCCACCACTCTCATGGTAAAGAACTGGCTCCTAAAGTCCAACCTAAATCTGCTCTTCTCTAATTTAAAGTATTAAAATATTAAAATATGCTGAGTGGCAATTTAGTTCTGATAGATATGTTCATACAGTGAAGCACTGCAGCTTAAATAGCTCATTTTAGAGGCTCTGTGTGGAATCATGTTGGATGTATATAAGTGATTTTAATAAAATTACAGAAACATAAAATAAACTACCAACACAAATGCAATTTCAGAGAAGCAGTTTATCTCCTGGCTTTGTACTTTTCCACCATGCAAAGCAAGAGAGATAAAGCTTGCTGATATTGATCTCAATACCCAGTCATAAAAAATTAAAAGTTATCTGTCAGTAAAGGAGAAAAGAATGTTTTCCATTTTGCTTAGAGAGCTCTTGAGTGGTTGTGTGAATGCAATTTACAGCATTAATAAAATCCTCTTGCAAATATTATTTTATTTTTATTGTTTCTTTTTCTTCTCTGATTTAATAAAACACTCTGTAGTGCTTGCTTGTGTTTCCTGACGTTAGGTTTGCTGGAATATTTAACTACAATTTTGCATATGTGTGTCATCCAGTGTAGAACACCAATATGCCTGAGGTATGTTTTTGCTATGGTGGATTCAATGAAAGCTTATCCTTTACTTCATTTCCCTTTTAAACAGAAATAACTCCACATGAGCACGGTGCCTGGGACCTGGGCAGCTCTCTGAGCAGCCTACTGAGTTGGGTAATGTGATTTTTTTCTCATTTATTTTAACAGCTCTGTTTAAGAAATACCTTTTTTCAATGTAAAGACTCTTTTGCACATGCTGAAGAAGAAAACTGTCTGGAAGCTGATGTTTGCAAGGAAAACAGGTAGAAAGGCCTTCATCTTCATGAGGCTAATCCCTGTATTTTTCACTATATTAGAGATTCATGCTAGTGAATGGTGAAACCACTGACACTGAAGTTGGAAATTAAAGTCATGTCTACTGAGTGTAAAATCACCTTTTTCAGGACAGCAAGCAAGCAAGCTTCAAATACCTTCTGGCAAGGTCTACAAGAAGCAATCACTTCATGCAGTATGCATAAAGCCATCACTTACACGATATCAGCATCCTCACAGGCAAGCTTAGGAAGTGTGGGTTAGATGAATGGGCAGTGGGGTCAGTTGATAACTGGCTGAAAGACACAACTCAAAAGGTTGTGATCAGTGGCAGAGAGTCTACTTAGATGTCCATAACAAGTGGTGTCACCCAGAGACCAGGACTGGGTCCATTCCATCTCAGTATTTTAAACAACAACCTGGATGAAGGGATCAAGTGTATTCTCAGCAAGTTTGCTGAGGACACAGCACTGGGAGGGGTGGCTGGCACGCCATCATGCTGTGCTGCCACCCAGCATGGCCTGGACAGGATGGAGAGCTGGGCAGAGAATAACCTCATGAAGTTCAACAAGGGCAAGTGGAGGGTCCTGCAGCTGGGGTGGAATAACCCCTTGCACTAGTACAGGTTAGATATTGACTTGCTGGAAAGCAGTTCTGTGGAAAAAGACCTGGGAGTGTTAGACAGCAGAATGGCCATGAACCAGCAATGTGCCCTTGTGGCCAAGAAGACCAATGGCAGCCCAGGGTGCGTCAAGAAGAGAGTGGCAAGCAGATCAAGAAAGGTTCTCCTCCCTCTCTACTCTGTCCTGGTGAAATCTGAAATGCTGTGTCCAGTTCTGGGCTCCCCAGTTCAAGAAGGACAGAGAACTGCTTGCGATAGCACAGCAAAGGCCTGCATAGATGATTAGCAGACTAGAACACCTCTGTTATGATGAAAGGCTGAGGGATTGTGGCTTTTTAGCCTGGAGAAGAGAAGACTCAGGGTGGTTCTTATCAATGCTTATAAATACTCAGAGGGTGGGGGCTAGGCCAGGCTTATTTCAGTAGTGTCCATCAACAGGACATGAGGTAACAGGCACAAACTCAAACATAGGAAGTTCCATCTAAACATGTGGAGGAAATTCTTTACATTGAGCATGGTGGAGCACTGGAAGAGGTTGCCCAGAGAGGTTGTAGAGTGCTCATCTCTGCAGTCATTCAAGCCTGCCTGTACCACCTGTACAGCTTGCTCTAGGTGAACCTGCTCTGGCAGGCAGGGACTAGATGATCTCCAGGGGTCCCTTCCAGCCCCTGCCTTTCTGTGATATGTATAAACAGACCACAAAGGGAGACAGCCACTTGTAAAAGAAAGCATTGGGATATTGCACTGGCAGATATGTCAGTGTGACTTCTATGGGGAACAAAACAGGAGCTCTTTGGGAAACTACTGTCCTTCTAAAACCTACTCTTAGCTCAAAAGCCTATCCTTGCCACAAAAGCCTACCCTTAACTCAAAAGCCTGCTCTTGCCACAAAACCCTACCTTCCCTTTCAGTACCACCCAGAAGTAATACATTTCATACCCTCTTTTGAGGATACCATGAAGAGAGAAAAGCTTTCTAAATCGCTCTGCTGCTCAGTTTGTTTCCTACTCTGCCCTTCCATATCCACCAAGAAGGACAGCCTAAGAAGTTCATCGTTCTCACAGATGTCATCACAGATATTTAATAAGGATCAGCTGTCTCCTTGGCACAGTAACAGCAACACTCCCTGCCCCCACGAATCCAGAAGATGTTCTTAATCCTCGTTGATGATGTTTTATTCCGGAAAGGTGACTTTAAACTTGTTTTAGTCACCAGAGCACTGCCATCTAGTGCTAATCTCTAGAAAAGCAAGGAAAAAAAAAAATAACTGCAGAGGGTTCCTGTTGCTGGAGAGGTGATGGCCATATCACATGGAAGTAATTCAGGGTCCCAGCTGTTGCTGAAATTTGAAAACTGGTGATGTAATTTAGTATAGGTAGAGATTTGAAGGTTTTGACAAGCAGGGAAAAGTGCTTGCAGTATGCATCTGCAGGCTGGACGAGAATGAGTATCACAGGATCATGCAGTTATGTTTCTGCTCTTGACATCCCACACAACCAGCAGATAATTCCAACTGCAGCACTGGGGACAGAGCTTGAAATCAAACACTGGGGAGCCTTTTGTCTGTGGGCACAGTGATTTGCAAGTTCTGTGTCTTAGTGATCAAGTTGTAACACCCCCAGGCAGGGTAATTTTCTTCCCCTAGTTTCACCTTTCCAGTATCTCAAGATTATCTTATTTTTTTTGTCAAATTCAATTACAGCTCAGTTTGCTAAATATGATGGATCTTCTAAATATTTCCTTTAGCTGCCAATGTGCATCAGAAGCAGTGGAGAAATTAAGTTGATAACAGCCTTTTGGAGGAGACAGCTTACTAAGTTCAGGTTGCGATGCCATTCTCAAGTCCAGCACTAATTAAAATTTGAACTATGGTGTGACAAGGTCACACATTCAGCTGATGTACACCATCTGGGGAATACTTGATGTGCAATCTAATGAACTTCAGGGTCACTCCGTAGAGTGAATAAGCAAACAATGTGATGGCATACCCTCTATATTATTTCATTTCATTTCATCCATGGGCCTGGGAATCTTTTCCTTGCTTGGCATGTATACAATCATTTATACCACAAAATATTTGGGTTTTTTTTTGGTTGGTTGGGGTTTTGTTTTGTTTTGTTTTGTGGGGTTTTTTTTGGTTATTGTTTTTGGTTTTTTTCTGTTTTACAGTGTAAATGATGGTTTAACTTTCTTTTTTTTTTTCATTGAATGAAAAGCAAGAAGGCCAGAATACAAAAAGTAGACATCTATTACTGCTTTACTTATTTATCACCAAAGTCTTATTACAGCAGCACACACAGGAAGCACTACACAGTTCAAGGCAAAGTTCTGCAAACCCCCAGACTGGCATCTAGGTTGCCAATTCCAGCTAAGCTGATTTGTTTCTGACTGTTTGTGACAGCACCATCCATATCCTCCAGCAATGTTATTTGTGAGAGGTCTAGCATGATTTGTCAGACATTCACAACTGCTTGGTAAAGTCACATGAAACCTGTGCAAACTGTTCTAAGTTAACATTCAGACTCACTGACCAGGGGAGAGGAAGGAGGATTGGAATTCTGCAGGCTGTCTGATCTGGGTTTTTTTTCCAAAGGATCAAACACAAAGCAGAGACTGCTATCTAAAGGCAGTGCTGGCAACCCACCCTTTTATTTTATGGTCAAAAATATTGCACAGGCATGGAGAAAAGCTTTAATCATAGAATTACAGAATTAACTAGGTTGGAAATGAAATCTGAGATCTTCAAGTCCAACCTATTACCTAACACTATCCAGCCAACTAAACCATGGAACTAAGTGCCTCACCCAGTCTTATTTTAAATACTTCCAGGGACAGTGATTCTACCACATGGAGCCCATTCCAATGGCAAATCACTCTGTGAAGAATTTTTTCCTAACATCCAGCCTGAACTTCCCCTGGTGCAGCTTGAGACTGTGTTCTCTTGTTCTGCTGCTGGTTGCCTGGGAGAAGAGACCAACCCCCACCTGGCTACAACCTCCCTTCAGGTACTTGTAGAGAGCAATAAGGTCTCACCTGAGTCTCCTCTTCTCCATCCTAACCCACCCCAGCTCCCTCAGCCTCTCCTCACAGGGCTGTGCTCCAGATCCCTCCCCAGCTTTGTTGCCCTTCCCTGGACACATTCCAGCATCTCAACATCTTTCTTGAATTGAGGAGCTCAGAACTGGACACAGCACTCAAGGTGTGGCCTGACCAGTGCTGAGCACAGGGCAGAATGACTTCCCTGCTGCTGCTGGCTACACTATTCCTGCTACAGGCCAGGATGCCATTGGCCTTCTTGGCCACCTGGGCACACTGCTGGCTTATGTTCAGGCTACTATCAACCAGTACCCCCAGGTCCCTTTCTGCCTGGCTGCTCTCCAGCCGCTCTGTCCCCAGCCTATAGCACTGCATGGGGTTGTTGTGGCCAAAGTGCAGCACCCAGCACTTGGACTTGCTAAATGCCATCCTGTTGGACTCTGCCCATCTCTCCAGCCTGGCAAGGTCCCTCTGCAGAGCCCTCCTACCCTCTAACAGATTGACTCCTGCTCCCAGCTTGGTGTCATCTGCAAACTTACTGATGATGGACTCAATCCCCTCATCCAGATCACCAATAAAGATACAGGGCCCAACACTGATCCCTGGGTGACACCACTAGTGACTGGCTGCCAGCTGGCAGTGGCACCATTCACCACCACTCTCTGGGCCTGGTTACCAGTACCCCCAGGTCCCTTTCTGCCTGGTTGCTCTCTGTCCCCAGTCTGTAGCGCTGCATGGGGTTGTTGTGGCTAAAGGTAAGTCAAAACATCTTAAAATACTCAGCACTACAAGAACTTGAGATAAAACACACACAATATAGCTAAAACCTGGTAGAACACCAGCTTCCTGTTATATTCAAGGCTGTTGCCATGGCCTGCTGCATGATGTCCATGACCTTGCTTTAGGGTAGGAAGCACTGTTCATTCTTTCCACAGGAATTAAATATGAAGGTCCTGCTTTGGTTGCTATTTCTCTCTCATGAGACTGGTTGTAGTGGTAGGTGAGAGAACTGTGCTCCCCTCATAACAAAGAGAGGCCAGCAGTGCACCCTACATATCGCAGGATCATTATGTTTAGTCAGCTGAAAGCCATCGCCATGATGCTCCTACATCTTTGTGGCAGTAACCTCCTGCAGCAACTCCTGGATGGCTGACAAACTTTTAACGCTGTAGGTCAGCTACAAAGCATTTCACTGACAGACATAAAGTAAAATTTGAATCACTAATCTCTGCTTCCATGGCAGCCACATAGTTAGATAACTTCCCTTGGTATTATGTCTAGTTTGCATCGTCTTAAAGCAGTAAAGGTACTGTAAGAGTTCTCTAATACCCAACAGGCACCTAGCCAGCTTAAGTTGGGATTCAGATGGATCTTTTCCTGAGAGCCACAACAAATCTCTCCTTACTTGGCTTTTACAGTGTGCTTATCCTGAGTCAGTATGACTTGATGCTATAACTGTTCAGGCTTCACGTATTTTCCTGGCTATCCTGCAAGGACTATCAGCTTGCAGCAGTTATAATGCAGTTTTGAGAGTAACTGTGGACAAATAAGAAAGCACAGAAGTGTCAAAAGAATTCACTCTTTTTCCCTTGCTTCACCTTCTCACAAAGTGCTTCAGTGCACCCATAGCCTATCTGACCAGTGAGACTCATTTGAGGACAGCTAAGATCAGAGCTTTAACTCTGCTTGGTTATTTCACACTTACTCCCTCAGTTATTCACACAAGCACAACCTTCTGCTACCAGTCAGCATTCACAACCTGAACTTTTCATGTTGTGCAGTTGCTTTGCCTACCACAGATGCTTTCCTTTTTTTTTTTTCTTTGTATCACAGTAATCTCTAGAAATCTCACTCAGGCTGGTGTAGGACAGGTCTTGATAGTAAGTCTTGTTCTTTCACCCCTAAAGCTCCAGATGCAAATGCCTGTATCAGAGGACTGGGAGAAAGGAGGATCTGAGGCAGAGATATTCAGACATATGTTTGAACTCACATACAAACTCTGTGTTTAACAAGAAATCAAAAAAATTCTCTTTTCAGCAGCTGCTTTATCTAAAAGCAGCTTATTTGCTGTGTTCCTGCACATTGAAGCTCTCATTAAATATGACTGCACTTATGGAATTGCCACCAAATTACATGGGGAAAATGGAATTCTGGGGGGGGAGGGGAGGGGGAATAGAAAGAAGTATTCCACTACATAGAAATATCACCAAAATTCCTGGGAGACCCAAATAAGATCAGACATGTAACCATTGCTATTATGATAGACAAGCAGATATTTGCCTCTCATTTTTTTTCTTTTCTGTTTCATGTTTTCTGGTAAAGAACAACCACAATTTAAATCATGACAACAGTGAGCATGTTGCATTTGCCTCTTGGAATACTGATGTAAGGTGATCAAGTTAGAGTGTACCCAAATTCAGCCTTTGCCCATCAGCAACACTAATTCTTGAACTGCTGTAGTTTGTAAAAAACTTTCCAGAGTGTGACTGTGAGGATCATACACAGACAGAATCATAGAGTGGTTTGGGTTGGAAGGGACCACCAAAGGTCATCTAGTTCAACTCCCTTGCAGTAAGCAGGAACATCCTCCACTACATCAGCTTGTTCAGAGGCTTGTGGAGCCTCACCTTGAAGATCTCCAAGGATGAGGCTTCAAACTACTTCACCAGGCAACAAGCTGTAGTGTTCCAGCAACCTCATGGTAAAGAACTTGCTCCTAACATCCAAACTAAATCTACTCTTCTCTAATTTAAAACCATTGCCCTCATCCTATCACTTCAGGCCTTTGTAAACAGTCCCTTGTACAGCCTTCTTGTAGGCTCCTTTCAGGTACTAGAAGGCTGCTATTAGGTCTCCTCAGTTTTCTCTTCTCCAAGCTGTACAACCCCAGCTCCCTCAGCCTGTCTTTGTAGCAGAGGTGTTCCAGCTCCCTGGAACCTGGGCCCTCCTCTGGACCTGCCCCATTAGGTCCATGTTGCAGATGAGGTGGTAAAGAAATTCTTTCTGCTCTGCATCACTAATTTAATGAGTAAACTCAGACAAGTCATTTATTCTAGATATTCCTCAGCTTTTTAGCATATACAAATGGAAAAATCCAAATATATACATACAGGACTCTTTTCTAAAAATGTCAATACACATGGACATGAAAAAAAACTAAAAAAAAAACAAAACTGAAAAACCAATCATCATTATAAAAACATTTATCACTCAATAGCATTACAGTGCTCTGGTCTGGAAAGAACTGATCAGAGCTTTGGTGTAGGCTGATGTATTTGGATTGGTGTATTTCTTCTGAGAAAAGCCCACAGTGTATAAATGGTATTTGTAAGCCTTACTTGGTATTTTAACTTACTCCCAGATCACAAGTCCCTTCGTATTTGTAAGCCTTACTTGGTATTTTAACTTACTCCCAGATCACAAGTCCCTTCTTCTTTCATGGCCCAGTGGGACCAGATGTGCCCAAATCAGTGTTAATCCACATGTCTTCTATCACGTTAAAATCCCTCATTTTCAGAGCCACTCACAGTATCACAGTACATTAGAGGCTGGAAGGGACCTCAAGAGATCAGGTCCAAACCCCCTGCCAGAGCTACACTTAGGGTAGTCTGCACAAGAATGCATCCAGGGGGGTTTGGAAAGTCACCATAGATGGAGACTGCACAACTCCCCAGGGCAGCCTGTTCCAGGGCTCTGTCACCCTCACTGCAAAGAAGTTTCACCTCATGTTGAGCTGAAATCTTCTATGGTCAAGTTTGAACCTGTGGTTCCTTGTCTTATTACCATGTCCCACTGAAAAGAGCCTGGCCCCCTCCACTTGACACCCACCCCTCAGATATTTATACACATGGATCAGATCCCCTCTCATTCTTCTCTTCTCCAGACTAAACAGCCCCAGGGCTCTCAGTCTCTCTTCACAGGGGAGATGCTTAAGTCCCCTAATCACCGTCGTGGCTCTCCCTTGGATTCTCTCCAGCAGGTCTCTGTCTCTCTTGAACTGGGAAGATGTGGTAGGTAGAAAATTGCCACCCAACATTAAACTTGTCAGACCAGCTCAGCTGGAAGCAAATGAAAGCTGTGTTTACAAGCAACACTACAATCTACAATGGAATGTAATGAATATGTATAAATATGCAATATTTACAATATTTACAGATATTTACAACTAATGAACAGCACAAGGATCCCCCCTTGGCCAAAGACCAGGGAAAGCTAATAGCTTCTCTCTCCTTGCTTCCCCTTTCCCCTCTGTACAAAAGGGACAAGAGACAGAAGCAGAGAAGTTAATACCAGTCACAACAAAAGTAGTGCAGCCAAAGTCAAGCAGAAGCAAGTTAGTCTCTCCCAGAGTAGAGAAACAAGGAGAGAGATTGTTTTGGAAACTGGTTTAAGTTCCTTATCTCTTCCAATGGGATTATTTAGTATTATCATTATTTTCCTTCTTACACTGAATAGTGATTTATTTACATTCTACTACTCTTTTGTTCAAATATGTGAAAAAAATTTAAAGGCATAGCTGAAAACCAGCACAGGAGCCCCAAACTGGACACAGTATTCCAGATGTGGTCTCAGCAGGGCAGAGTAGAGAGGTAGAAGAAGTTCATAGTCCTGCTGGACACAACTTTCTTGATACATCCCAAGATCCCATTGGCTCTCTTGGCCACAAGGGCACATTGTTGTTCCGTGCAGAACTTGCTGTCCACCAGCACTCCAAGGTCTTTCTCTGTGGAGCTGCTTTCCAGCAGGGCAGCTCCCAACCTGTACTGGTACCTGTTGTTATTCCTCCCCAGATGCAGGACCCTGCACTTGTCCTTGGTGAACTCCATGAGGTTTGCCTGCACCCAGCTCTCCATCCTGAGTAGATCTCGGACTCTTGAGCAGTACAGCAACTCACTTTCCTAGCAAAGTCAAGTAATACATGCACTCTGTAAAAAGGATTGCTGAAAGGTATGCTCACCCTTTACTACGAACTATGCAGAATGTGTATTTTCCTCTGTGTACCACATTTTCTTGCCCTTCCAATCCAGGCCTCTTTCTGACAGATTTCTTATGCAGAATAATCACTTCATTTTCAGTACTGGAGACCTCTGCCTTGATGTAAGCACTTGCCTGAGGATTATGTGGGACCAGCATGCCAGGTATGCTGGAGTGACAGGAGCATTGCTCATCTGTTAGACTGTGGGGTGTGGAGAAAAAGAATATCAGTACCCTGTATACAATTAATGTATTTCCACACAGAGTCATGCTTACAGTGTTGTGGTCAGAACTTGTACCTCTTATGAGAAGGGAGAATTATCTGTACTGATTGCTCAGCTCTAACAGGCAGCCAAATCATCCCAGCACTTTATCACATTTAACATAATTATTCCACAGTGGTGCTGATGTGCAGAATTAAAATCATAAATGGAGAAGGCAAATTAAGTCTAAGGAGAGAAACTGAATATTAGGTTCCAGTAAGTCTCCAGCTTAAAACATGTTCTGTGCAAACAGAGCTCCATTTTCCAAGCTTCTTTCCCAGATCATCATACCTATTTTAAAGTAAAGACACCTGAGTTAAAAATACTTTCATCCAGAGAAGTCTCATCAGTTCAGATCTCTTTCTAACTTCTTTCTCAAAGACATGTAGGGTTTTTTTGTTGTTGTGGGGTTTTTGAGTTTGGTTTTCTTGTTGGTTTTGATTTTTTGTTTTTGGGTTTGTTTGTTTGTTTGTTTTAAAAATAATGTGGGATGTTAATGGGGGAGTGTGGGGGGGGGTTTTTGTGAGGGGGGTGGTGGGGGAAGGGGGAAGTTTATATATTTTTTGGGGGAGGGGGAGTTATTGGGTATATATGTTGGTTGTAATTAAGTTTAAATGTAGTATTGAATTGGAGTTGTTTTGTTAAGTTTTAATGAGGGTAAGTTTGGGGGGTGGTTATGGGGGGAGGAGTGGGGGGGGGGGGTGGATGGTGGGGGGAGGGGGGGTGGGGGGGTTAAATTTTTTTAATGTTATAGGAGATAGGTTGTTGGGTGTGGTGTGGTGTTGGAAATGTTTGTGTGTGTGAGAGGAAGGAAGTTATGATGTATTATAAATTTTTTAAATTGGTGTGGACTGAGAGGAGTGGAAGGAGAGAATGGAATAGGGGTGGTTGGAGGTATGTGGGTTGTTGGGATATGTTTGGATGTTGTAGGTGGTTTTGAGGGGGGGGGGGGGGGGGGGGGGGGGGGGGTTGGGGGGGGGGGGGGTTTGGGTTGTGTGGGGTGTGGGGGGGGTGTGTTGATTGTGTTGTTTGGTAGGAGTGGGGGAAGATGAGAAAAGATATATATATAGTGAGAGAGTTTGATTAGGAGTTGTATTGTTTTTATGGTTAGATATGGGTTGTTATTGTAAATTATTTATTGTATATGTTTAAAAATAGTTATTGTTTTTGAAATTCAGTAAATATTGTTGTATTAATTTATTGTTTTGTGAGTGGGGGGGTTGGTAAATAAATAATGGGTAAAAATTGTTGTAAGTGAATAGTTGTATTTATATGTTTATTAAAGTGAAAGTTTTAATAAATTATTTTGAAATAATTTTGGGTTTGGATGATATTAAATGGTTGGAATTGAATGTTGGTTTAGGGTGTTATTACTGAAGATCATTACTAAATCATGAAGAGCTCCAATTTGGCCTACAGTTTCTTGTAGTAAAAGAAAATAATGTTTACACATACAGCTTGACCAAGTAATAGCATGAAAAAAAAAAGACAGAAATGACATCAGCCAAAGAAAAGGGAAAATAAATATATTAATATATTGTATAATATTATTTTCTCTCATTTTAGATATAATAATCTGTTAATATGAAAAAGAAAAAAAATAAAAGGCTTACATATTCCCTCTTTTTCTCCAGAGTAGTGTCTGTGTAAAACCAGCATTTTAAAGCCCACATATTTACACTGAATCTTAGGCCAGCCAGATAAAGAGTTAAAATTAAACCTACCAAAATGGCATAAACTATTTATTATACAAGAGAATATGAAATCCAGTTTCCTGATGATGAACTATAAAATATATTTTCTGCCTGGATTCAGATGCTTTTATCCTGTCAATATTATTTGAATGACAATAAGTGCAAAAATTGAGGTTTCTATTATGCTACATCATTTTAACACAGGGGCAAAATGGATCTGGGTTGGAAGAAATTGTGATGCTCCTTAACGTAACAGACAATCCATGAAAACTAAGCAGGGCGTGGTGGAGGAGATGAAGGGGATAATAAAAGCTTGAAATCCATGATGCTTGGTTGTGTTAAATCAGGCAGTTCATCCAGACTTTTAAAAGAGCTAAATACCAATTTGGGTTTTTATTCTCACAGCTGTAGATACACATCAGAGTGCTGTTGTGCTTTGCATCACTACAGACTTGCTCTAGTAAGTCTATGAGTCTTTGCAGTAGAAGAGGGGGGAAAAAAATGAGAAAAGTCTGTTTAAAACCTCCTAGCCTAGTTTTACTGAAAATAGTCACTTTTACTACTCCAACTCAGTGAAAAAAAGGCATAAAGGAAAGCATGAACCCCAGGTCACCTAGTCCTTAAAAACAGATCCTGGAGGGAAGGAAGTGAAAGAGCAGACTTGGGTAGAGACTGTTCTGGTGCAGAGAAACAAAGGGAAAATAAGTGGAAAAATGCCATGAGCAGGCCTGAAACACAGTTTTGAGGATTTGAGGAATTGTGTTAGGAAAACATTTCTATGAAAAACCCCACCCTGTTAAAGTGGAAGTTTTCAGCTGCAATAATGGCTGCCTAGGTCACTTTAAATGTGCTTCAGGTGGGAAACTGCATTAGGGTAAGATAAAAGGCCCCCTTCAGGACCTGGGGAAGAAAGGTCAGAGCCTAGGAAAAAAAGGTAGCCAAGGGATTGTTGCAACCTTCTCCACTTCATTGTCCCACTAGAACATTAACATCTTTTCCTCTCAGCAGCTTGGTGCAGAGTTTGTATTGGTCTTCAAGTGCAACTAAACCAACTCTTCTTCATCAGCTGTTCTTGGGAAAGTTGCTTGTCAAGAAACAAAAAGAAGGCAAAAATTATTTCAGAAACCATATGGAGTTTGTGCTTTCTTTAAAATGCTGGGAAATTTTATTTGGAAACTGCAATGGAGATAGCACAGGAAAGTTAAGAGGTAACTGAGGAGCACATTTTGACGGTATCAGGACTGAAAAATTTGAATACAGAGCAAACCAAGGAGGGGGAAGAGAAGAGAAAACATGTGTCTTTGATCATGATTAATTTTTCTGGAAGCTGGAGGGGGTGTGCATTTTTGTTAGAGGAAATAGGGCCAGATCCAGCAGCCTGACAGAAGCAAGGCTGCCACAGCTCCATGCCCCCAGGTCTGGCCAGCAGCAAGACTGTGCACCAGTGGGCACATGCACACAAACACACATGTACAACACAGGTACACACAGCCAGCCTCATGGATCAGCACAGGAAAACACACAGAGCACTCACACAAATCCAGACATCTCCAGTGGCCTCATGCTGCTCCTCTCTCTGCCTAAACAGGATGGACATCAACAAGTGGGGGACTTGTGTGTATACATAGATATAGAATCATAGAATGATTTTGGTTGGAAAGGATCTCTAAGATCATTGAGTACAGCCATCAACTTAACACCACCATGGCCATTAAACCATGTCCCAAGTGCCACATTTCCTAAACACCTCCAGGGATAATGACTCCACCATTTACATGGGCAACTTGTTGCAATTCATGACCACTCTTTCAGGAAAGAAATTTTTACTAGTATCTGACCTAAACCTCCCCTGGCACAATTTCAGGTCATTTCCTCTCACTCTGTCATCTGATACTAAAGAGAAAAGAACAAACTCCTCCTCACTTCAGCTTCTTCAGTGACTGGCTTGAGAGCAGCCCTGAAGAAAAGGACTTGGGTGTGCTGGTGGATGAGAAGCTCAACATGAGTCACCAGTGTGCACTTGCAGCCTGGAAAGCCAACCAGAGCCTGGGCTGCATCAAGAGAAGCATAGCCAGCAGGTCGAGGGAGGTGATTCTCCCCCTCTGCTCTGGTGAGACCCCACCTGGAACACTGCATCCAGTTCTGAAGCTCCTATTACTAGAAGGATCCAGAGGTGCTGAAAAGGGCGATGAGGATGATCAGAGGGCTGGAGCTCCTTTTCTATGAAGACAGACTGAGAGAGTTGGGATTGTTCAGTCTGGAGAAGATAAGGCTCCGAGGAGACCTTCTTGTGGCCTTCCAGTGTCTGAAGGGGGCTACAAGAAAGCTGGGGAGGGACTTTTTAGGGTGTCAACTAGGGGCCATGAAAGAAAAATAGAAATGAGTAAATTCAGATTGGATGTTAGGAAGAAATTCTTCCCCATGAGGGTGGTGAGACACTGGCACAGGTTGCCCAGGGAGGTGGTGGAAGCCTCATCCCTGGAGGTTTTTGCAGCCAGGCTGGATGTGGCTGTGAGCAACCTGATCTAGTGTGAGGTGTCCCTGCCCAAGGCAGGGAGGTTTCAACAGGATGATTCTTGAAGTCCCTTCTAACCCTAACAATTTTGTGATTCTGTTATTCTTTCACGTTGTTACAAAGAGCAATGAGATTTCCACTCAGCCTCCTCTTCTCCAGACTAAGCAGGGTCAGGGTTCCCTCAGCTGCTCCTCACCAGACCTGTTTTTAGACCCCTCACCAGTTTTGTTGCCCTTCTCTGGACATGCTCCAGCAATTCAATGTCTTCCATGTAGTGATGGGCCCAAAACTGAACCCAGTATTCAAGATGTGGCCTCACCAGGGGCACAATATAAGATAAATCCCTTCAGCAGCTGGGATCAGGCACGCTGTTTATCATATATCAGTCTCAGTTTTGATGGGTTGCATACCTGAAACACTGGGCTGAGGCTGGGAGGGGCCTGGACAGGTTGTTCCTTCCTTTGAGTCCATAATCTGGGTACCTGGTAGCCCCTGTGCTCATATGCAGGTGTGCAGAGAGCTTTTATCACATCACCTAACAGGTTGTGCTACACTGCATGAATATATAAAAAAAATAAGAAATAGAGCACTCACCTCCAAAATAAGTGACTCTCTCTCTATCTTTTTTTTTTTTTTTCCCAGCAAGAAACATGGGCAGCAATTTTTGAGCAAAGTTCTATTTTCTGTTGTGGCTGAATCGCTCAGCTTTGATTGAACCTTTAGGTTTGTCTGCAGGGTTAGCCATGTGCTCTCCAGTGATTTGGGATGGGTTTTTAAAGCAGAAAAGGTGGGATAGATTGCAAAATATTAGATGTCTGGAGTGCTGTTATAACCTTAGATGCATTAGATGCTGTTCTGAAGCTAGCTCAGAGCAGTAACTGCAGATAATAAATCAATCAAAGCTCTCTGTGATCAAAATTGGAAGTTCTAGTTGATCAAAATTGGAAGTTCTAGTCTTCTCCTGGGCAGAAATGCTGCCCACTATCAGCCCTCGTTGGCACCTACATGGTTCACCAAGGTGTGATCAGGCTTTTGTTCCTGCAGACTGAGTCTCTGCAGGCATGCACAACCATTGCAAAGAAGCAGCCTTGCAATAAAGGGCTGTGGAGCTCTCCTGGCTGTCATCAGCATGGCTCCTCCCAGCTTATTCACACTTGCAAAAGCTGAAAATGCATCAGAAGAAAAACAGCAGCACAAGTGTGCTATTTGATAAGCACTGAAGTGTAATCATAGAATCATAGAATCAGTCAGGGTTGGAAGGGACCACAAGGATCATCCAGTTCCAACCCCCCTGCCATGGGCAGGGACACCTCACACTATGCCTTGGTAGAGGAACCAGCAGTGACAGTTGGCTGTTGCTGTGTTGGTAGAAGGAAACAGGGATGACATTCTAAGAAAATGAAGCATTGGGGAAGAAAGTGAAGAGATGTCACTGTCCTGAGACAGGGAATGATATAAATAATTCCTTGCTTGTTCAAATATTTGAATGAAGAGCCATCAGAAATGAATTAATGAATGTCAAGATTAGACCACAAGAGCCACTTTTCATCATGGCACAACATGTCTAGGCATGGAAGCTCTTAATGCCAGGCTGGATGGGGCTCTGAGCAACCTGATCTAGTATGAGGTGTCCCTGCCCATGGCAGGGGGGTTGGAACTGGATGATCCTTGTGGTCCCTTCCAACCCTGATGCTTATTCTGTGATTTTCATGCTTTTTCTGGGTAGTTTGGGTAGGGTTTATTGTTAGCTTTTTTAAGAACTTGTTCATCTTACCTTTCACTTTTCTGATCTTCTCTGACCTCTCTACTAACTCCAAACAGTAGGTATAATTTAGTCCTGAACATTCAGATTTTTGCATATCTCTCTTGAACAACAGTGCCTTGCTTCTAGAGACTTAGCAGGAGAGCTGAGGAACAGTTACCCTCTGCACAGCTGCATAAAAGATCCTTTGGGCGTATATTTTCAGTTTGTCATATTCTGGAGTAACTATAAAAGAGATGCCATTTAGTAGCAAGTAATTCAAATAGCTAGTAGCTACCTCTGGAATCATTCCTTGAATTAGACATTGTAATACCTTCAACACAAAGTAAGATAAATAGGGACTTTCTTCATCAGCCACCTGCTCAAGTAAGCCTTGAGAAAAATATTTGAGAAAAATATTTGGGAAAAGGTATTATCCATGAAAGGTTATGGAGATGGTTATGGATAGTATTTTAAATGTCACCCACTCATTCCTCATAATACAGATATTCATAGCAAGTAAATGCTTATTTCTTCTTCTTATTTAGTGTAGCAGGTGGTAGTAGCTTCAAACTGCTTACCACACCTTTTTGTGCTGCTGAAGCCACATTGTTAAAAAATCAGGTGTCTCAAGTAAAGTAGAGAAGGGTAGGCAATGAAGGGATTTGCCTGACTTTCTATGTAGTTATGCCATTTGAAAAGAGGGATAAACTATTAAAATTTTATTATAGGATGCTGGGATTTTGGCCACCTGCTCCAGCTGCTCCAGACCAGGACTTCTCCCTGCCCAGGCACTGGAGCTCAACCCAGGGACCTGGAGCCACTTTCCTGGCTGCAGGTTCAAATGGTAACAAAGGTTGCCAGCTGGTCCAGTTCTGTGGAGCAGCACAAACACAGCAGTCACAGACTCATCTCAGCTGGTCCATTTACTGTCTGATAGACACACATCCCTCACACACACTAGGACTGAGGAAGAGACAGATGGTTGTCCGTCTCATAGAAGCTGTGACCCATGTGGTCCTGTGCCAGGTGCAGGGCTCAGCCAGACACACTGCTCAGGCTTGATTTAAACACAACCAGCCCCTTTTGTACCTTTTCTGCTTATCCCTGCTTCGTTCCTCCCTGCTCCCCTTACCCTGCACATCCCCAGTGAGTTAGTAGGGCTCTGTTGACTCATTAAAAAAATAGAATCATGGAATTGTTTTGGTTGGAAAAGACCTCTAAGATCATTAAGTCCAACTGTTACCTAACTCTACCAAGTCCACACATCCCTCAGTGCCACATGTCTGCATCTTTGAAACACCTTCAGGGATGAGGACTCAACCACATCCCTGGGGAGCCTGGTCCATTGTTTGAGAACGCTTTCAGTCAAGAGGTTTCTTTTAATGTCCAACCTAAACCTGTCCTGGTGCAAGTTGAAGCCATTTCCTCTCATCCTATCACTGGTTACTAGGCAGAAGAGACTGACCCCATCTCACTACAACCTCCTGTCAGGTAGATTTCCACACCTCTCCTGGTCCTGGTTTACAGTCTTATCCATTGTGAAGTCTGGATTGATCATTCTAAAGGGTTGCACCTGTAGTTTCTTCATAGCCCATCAATGAGCATGAGTGGTGAGGTTTGATTTTTGTCTTTTTTTTTTTCCTGTTTATTTTGTCTCTGTGTATTTTTGCCTCTGACTTCCTTCTTCTTATTATCCCTTATTGTATTTGAAAAGATTCTTGTCCAGGTACCCTGAAAAGAGCAGACACTCTCCTCCCACACACCTTTACAGGTTCTTCCTTGAATGGGAGAAAACTACTGATGTGCTCTGTGCTGTTAATTAGCTAATTTAATTATATGGGGGGAAAAAATAAAAATAATTCCCTTCTGAAATTCTTAGCAATATATCATATTACCATTATAATCCTCCCTTTCTTTACCAGATCTCTTATGCTGAATAACAATGAAAAACTTCAGTTATTACTGCTTACAATGTGAATACAGAATAAACTTAAAAAGCCTAAATTTTAATGTTTTCTTTGGGGTTTAGGGGTAAGATGTGGCCAAGACAACCTTGCAGTAGTCTTTGCAATGAGGTAAATGACCACTTACCATATTATCAATGCAGATAGTTACTTGATTGCAATTATTTTCCCATTTGTCTAAACAAGCGTGTGCTTGTTCTCTGCTTTACTCCTCATTAGCAGAGAGTGATGTTCGAGTTTGTTTCTGTCACCTGAAGTAACTACGGCAAATAAATTTAAGACAGTTTAAAAAAAATAAGAGGAGGAGAGGAGAGAGGAGAGGAGGGGAGAGGAGGGGAGAAGAGAGGAGGGGAGAGGAGAGGAGAGGAGAAAAAAAGAAAAAGAGAAAAGAAAAGAAAAGAAAAGAAAAGAAAAGAAAAGAAAAGAAAAGAAAAGAAAAGAAAAGAAAAGAAAAGAAAAGAAAAGAAAAGAAAAGAAAAGAAAAGAAAAGAAAAGAAAAGAAAAGAAAAGAAAAGAAAGAGAAAAGAGAAAAAGAAAAGAAAAGAAAAGAAAAGAAAAGAAAAGAAAAGAAAAGAAAAGAAAAAAAGAAAAGAAAAGAAAAGAAAAGAAAAAAGAAAAGAAAAGAAAAGAAAAGAAAAGAAAAGAAAAGAAAAGAAAAGAAAAGAAAAGAAAAGAAAAGAAAAGAAAAGAAAAGAAAAGAAAAGAAAAGAAAAGAAAAAAAGAAAAGAAAAGAAAAGAAAAGAAAAGAAAAGAAAAGAAAAAAGAAAAGAAAAGAAAAGAAAAAAGAGAAAAGAAAGGAAAAGAAAAGAAAAGAAAAGAAAAGAAAAGAAAAGAAAAGAAAAGAAAAGAAAAGAAAAGAAAAGAAAAGAAAAGAAAAGAAAAGAAAAGAAAAGAAAAGAAAAGAAAAGAAAAAGAGAAAAGAAAAGAAGAAAAGAAAAGAAAAGAAAAGAAAAGAAAAGAAAAAGAAAAGAAAAGAAAAGAAAAGAAAAGAAAAGAAAAGAAAAGAAAAGAAAAGAAAAAAGAAAAGAAAAGAAAAGAAAAGAAAAGAAAAGAAAAGAAAAGAAAAGAAAAAGAAAAGAAAAGAAAAGAAAAGAAAAGAAAAGAGAAAAGAAAAGAAAGGAAAAGAAAAGAAAAGAAAAGAAAAGAAAAGAAAAGAAAAGAAAAGAAAAGAAAAGAAAAGAAAAGAAAAGAAAAGAAAAGAAAAGAAAAGAAAAGAAAAGAGAGAGAAGAGAAGAGAAGAGAAGAGAAGAGAAGAGAAGAGAAGAGAAGAGAAGAGAAGAGAAGAGAAGAGAAGAGAAGAGAAGAGAAGAGAAGAGAAGAGAAGAGAAGAGAAGAGAAGAGAAGAGAAGAGAAGAGAAGAGAAGAGAAAATTGTGTGTCTCAGCTTAGAACTCTATCAAGGAGTGTGAATGTCACAATTTCCATTAGGCTCTGCAGGAGAAGATCTGGGAACATTTAATCAGTTTGGTCTCTGTTTCTTCGCTTCAGGGGTCAGTCCTAAGCAGGCCAGATATGCTCAAGAATTAGAATTTAAAAGAGTTTCACATTTGAGTTACTAATTTCTTTATCACACCTGAGGGAAGTAATTTTTTAATCCTTTCCTTTTTTAATACACAATATATGAATGTAGAAGCACACAAGCTGCCTCAGAAGCCAAAACCAGCTTGGTGTAATATTATCATAATGGTGTGGTGAAACCTGAAATATTCCAGTTCATAATGAACAAAAAGTTTGTAGGGAGAGATAACAACCCAATTTCAATAGCTGAGAAATAAAGAAAAAAAAATAACCAAGGAACAGGAAATTTTCAGTAAGAATTGGCCACATAGGTGTGAAATACAGAAAGAATGGATTCTTCTGCTGGTAGATGAACCTTAACTACATCAAGGCAGCCCAGAGTCTCCTCTCTGTGGGAGCCAGCTGTGACACTTAAAAATTCATATCCTAACTTATTCCTCACAAACATACCCATGTAGATAAGCCCTGAGGTTACTTTAACAAAGGCAGAGTAAATTCTCTGTTAAAAAAACCCAAAAAGGCCTAAAGCATACAAATGAAAGACCAGATTTTCAAGCATCCAGCTGCTTCTGTTGTAAACAAGAAATGCTGGGTGATTTTTTTTTTTTGGGGGGGCGGTGGGGGGGAGTGGGGGGTTAGTTTTTTTGTTGTTATTTTGTTTTGGTTTGTTTTTCTTTTTTTTTTTTCCAAATCCAGTCAGTTAACATTTCAAAGGCTTCACATAACTTTGTGTTCTCTTAGCAGTGGCTGGTCTCATCTGATCTGTACTAATCTTCACAAATATGTCATTTTCACTCACCTCTGCAGTGTGAAATTATTAATTTTTTTTTGGTGTTTTTTGCAAAATGTCCCCAGGCCATGGAATTATGGAAACTGAACAATGCTAATTGTATCTGGGGGGGGGGGGGGGGGAAATAAAATGTGTTTTATCTTTAAAATTAAAAAAGTAGAAAACGTACATATCCTCAAACATTAAATACAGAATACTCCATTTGTAGTGTACTATCTTTAACCCAGAATGTTACAACTATGATAATTTCCTTCCTAACACCATAGAACAAAACTACTTAAGTGCAGACAGAAATATTGGATATGAGAATGAGAGGTAAGGAAAACTGCCTGAGGTGGGTTTCTTTTTTTCTGAGGTTGTTGAAGCTTTTTCTATCAGCAGAAGAAATTATTATAAGGATTGTAGAAAAGTTATTGCAATTACTTGTACTCCAATATTACACAGAAGTACAGTGCAGAAAGTTGGATGCAGAAGCCTTTGTGGAAAAGTTTTAGGAAAAGTCTCACTGAAGAAGCAAATTCTTCATTTCCAAGAACAGAGGGGAAGCTTGCACGGTGAGAATGGCTCTGATTTCTGCTAGGAGAGAGAAAGGAGACTGGAAAAGTCAGAGAAGATGCCAACTGTCTTTTATTTTGTGTTTAGAACTCTCTAGCAAGCACTTGATGACAGCAAGTGTTTTATTCCTCCCAACATGAAATTTTGGCATAACCTTTTTTACTTTAGATATCAAGCTGCAGCCCATGTATCAAGGAGAACGTGTTGAAGGCAATGTGCATGCAGTTAGGTCACTAATGTCCTCTCTATCCACAGCTTTGCCCCATTCACAAGCAGTTTTCTCAGTCAGAGCATCTCCTGCCTTTGGGTGATAAAAGGATTTCTTGCACATTCTGACTGCTTTAGTAAAGCCAAAGATGTTGCTTTGCACTTCTGAACCACTAGCCTCACTGTATATCTCGACTCATGATTCAATCTTGTGCTGTGTGACAGTTTTGCTCTGGGTATAATTGGATATTAATTGCAACAATCTAACTTCTGAAGTCCGAAAAAAAAAAAAAAGATTCTATTTACTAGAGTAAGTTAGAGCTGTAATAGAAATGTCACCTAGCAAATAAAAAGCAAGCACAGCATATAAATTAAAAACTTATTTAAATTGTAAGGCTCAGTGTCTAATTATCCAGTGTGAAGCTGAAGTGCAGGACAAGAGATTTCAATTATATCAAAATAAATGTGGTGTCTAGTAGAATGCTAATGATCCTGACAGCAGACTCTGACAGCACCACACACTCTCAACCACATGCTAATGAAGCAGTGTTTATTGCCAGTGTCCTCTGGCAGCATTCTTGTTAAGTGATGTGTCTAAATATAAAATTAAGGTTTCACTGAACAAACCAGAGTTTAGTGAGACTAGCCATTTGTCTTAATTTCAGCACCAAAGCAAACTAACTTAGTCTAGCCTAATCTAGGGTAAATGGTAAACTAATCATATTCTAAATGGTGTGGAGGTGTTCCAGTTAATTAAGTTGTTTTGTTTTTTTTTTTCTTTGTTTGTTTTCTTGTTTGTTTTTTAGTTTGTTTAGGCAATTAAAAAGAAGCCAGCAAATTAGACTGATGATAAGCAGTGTGCATTTCAGTACTGTACCTCAGAAATGCATACCTGTTTAGCTAACTCCAGTAAGAATTTCTTCTCCAAAATGGCAAGCCATGAAAGTGAGAAGGAGTTTCAGAAGAAAGAATTGCAGAATGGAGGATCATCAGACATTCAAATCTTTCTAATGCTGGTAAGGAGCCCAGACACTGTATTGAGAGTGCTAATATAATCTGGAATATTAACACATTCCAGATGGTTTTATCATTTGCTGGTTTATGATTACAAATCAGCACCAGACAGTTGCAAAAAAGCCTGCCATAAAATTTAATCCCAAACCACATATCTCTGTCTTTCTAAACAACACCAGTCCAGCCTAGGCCACTCTTTTTAAAACTTGTTATTAACTTTGTTGGTGAAAATGCAGAAATAGCATTTTTCACTGTAGTTTCGTATAAACAGACAGTGCAGAGGGTGGGTATGCTTTTCCTAATTAAAAACGTGATCCTCACTTATGACTTACTGTGGCAAAATGATCAGGCTGAGATGGAAATTTAAAGATCACCTAGCCTATCCCTTTGCATAAGGCAAGCCCAGCAATATTGATTTAATTTGTGACTGATGTTTGTACAAGATGTGGTTATAAAAACTCTATCATCCTCACTCCATTTATTTGAGTTCTTTTTTAGCTACCATTAGGAAAGTTGTCCTAATATACAACTTATATCACTCTATCATTTTTCTTTTTTTTTTTCTTTCTTTTTTCTTTTTTTCTTTTTTCTTCTTTCTTCTTTCTTTTCTCTTTTTTCTTTTTCCTTTTTTCTTTTCCCTTTTTTCTTGTTTCTTTTTTCTTTTTTCTTTTTTTTCTTTTTTCTTTTTTCTTTTTTCTTTTTTCTTTTTTCTTTTTTTTTTCTCTTTTCTTTTTTCTTTTTTTCTTTTCTTTTTTTTTTTTTGTACAACTCATCATTATCCTATCCTTCAAGTGCATGGAACATGGGCCATTTCTTTTCTTCCTTTCTTTCTCTAGTGTGAGGTGTCCCTGCCCATGGCAGAAGGGTTGGAAGTAGATGATCCTTGTGGTCCCTTCCAACCATGACTGATTCCAGGATTCTATGATTCTTCTGTTAGTCAGTAAAGTGTTTATATTTCCACTCCTCAGATGTAATGCAAAGTATTTTTCCTTCTCAATCACATTTACCATACATATTAAACATGTTCTTATTCCCTGGATTCTCTCATTTGTTTCATAACTTCCTTGAAGAGGAATGCCTAAAACTGGGTGCTACAGCAGTTTACTAATTCATCTGCTTCTGCATAGGTGTACCAGAATGGTATGCTCCATCTTTCTGTGTGAAAGATGGAGCTCTTCCATGCCATGTTTTTGGGGTTTTTTGTTTTTGTTTTTGTTTTTTTTTTTTTTTTTTTCATACAGGAAAAATTATATGAAGGTACTAGTAAGAGTCCATCATGACTGAGATTTGCTAAGAAAAATGGGAAGGGAAGAGATGCTGATAATGAGCATCACTTGATTTTTACCTTCAAGAAGTGAAAACTTTCTTGTAAGCATAGAAATGAAAACATTTCTTCCAGATAAAGTACCTATTAGAGCAATTTTTTAAAATATAAGCCTATACAAGCTTTCATTCATTCTTAGAGGAATCCTGTCAACTGGAAAAGAGAAGTATTGGACACTTGTCTCAGTTTAGAGTGAGACAGATTGCTCTTTTACTTCTTCCAAAAGGGGTAAAAGGAAAAAGCTGACACAAAGTATTGGATAAGATTGGAAAGTTTAAGTCTAATTGCTATTCATAACTGCATGCAACATCACAAAGCATACAAAATACACAAAAAAATCCATAGTCTGGCTTTAACACAGAAGCTCATGAAGCCAAAGCTTCACGTAAGACCTGCCTTTAAATCAGGCCAATCTTTCATGCCCACACCCTCTCCACCCCCCCTCCTCTCCCCTAGCCTTTCTCCCCATACCAAACCAAAAATTCAGTTTGGCACTTCCAGGCCCCAATTAGGCAGCTCCAAGTCTAATTGGCAGCATTGCCAAGGCTGACACCAGGCCTCCCCCACAAGAGATAACAGCCTGTGTGTCCTTCCAGAGAGGAGACAGAGAGGGATGCAGGACTTATGGGAATGAAATACACCACCCAGTCCACATCTCTAGCCTCTGGAGGTCTGCACTTTGTGTTTTTTGAAGGCACCTAGCCTCTAAACCACAAAAACACTAGGTAATAAAGATTTGAGAAAAAAAAATAAGTGGCAGATTGAAGATATAAAAACCTCACTGCAGATGAAAGTAAGCAATTGGATTCATAAGAATGATGTTGCACAAGTAAACTGCACAATAGTTTTGTGGAAAATCAGAGAAAATTTAATATGATTTCTTTGCTCTACAGTGTTCTGCCAGCAGTTTTACTTAGAGTAAAAATGTCTGGGATAGAAGGAGGGGGAATATGAAATGTGAAGGACTCCATTGTCCCAATTTAAATAACATTTCCAGATGGTTCCAACACTCTACTATCATCATGAATACAGTTTCTGTCATTACCTTTGCATGCAGAAAATGTGGTAACACTTTAATACATGTATTTTGACTTCCACTATGCCAAGGTACCTGGTACCAAGGTACCTGGACACATACAATAGACTACAGCCAAGGTTTTGGTTAAATCATGTATGGCCAATGGATGGGTTTGAGTGTCTTTAGTGTGGGGTGATCCGTTACGTGGGTGTGGATAATGAGTGTGTGCATGGATTTAGTAATACTTAATCATATATTGCTTTGGGAGAGTGATGTGTGGCAGACGGTGCTGAGGTGGAGGGTTGTATGTAGTTTTGTTGGAATTGTGTTTAACAGTTTGGGAGGGAAGGGAAGGGAAGGGAAGGGAAGGGACAGGGAAGGGACAGGGAAGGGACAGGGAAGGGAAGGGAAGGGAAGGGACAGGGAAGGGAGAACGGGAAGGGGAAGGGAAGGGAAGGGAAGGGAAGGGCAAGGGGAAGGGACGGGGAAGGGAAGGGAAGGGAAGGGAAGGGACAGGGACAGGGACATTTACGGGACGGGCACGGGCAATTTAAGGGAATTTACAGGGACAGGGACAGGGAAGGGAAGGGAAGGGAAGGGAAGGGACAGGGAAGGGAAGGGAAGGGGAAGGGAAGGGAAGGGAAGGGCAGGGAACGGGAAGGGGAAGGGAAGGGAAGGGAACGGGAAGGGACAGGGAAGGGAAGGGGAAGGGCAAGGGAAGGGAAGGGAAGGGAAGGGAAGGGAAGGGAAGGGAAGGGAAGGGACGGGAAGGGACGGGAAGGGAAGGGAAGGGAAGGGACGGGACGGGACGGGAAGGGAAGGGAAGGGAAGGGACGGGAAGGGAAGGGAAGGGAAGGGAAGGAAGGGAAGGGAAGGGGAAGGAAGGGAAGGGAAGGGAAGGGGAAGGGAAGGGAAGGGAAAGGGAAGGGAAGGGAAGGGAAAGGAAGGAAGGGAAGGGGAAGGGAAGGGAAGGAAGGGAAGGGAAAGGAAGGGAAGGGAAAGGGAAGGAAAGGAAGGGAAGGGAAAGGGAAGGGAAAGGGGAAGGGAAGGGGAAGGGAAGGGAAAGGGAAGGGAAAGGAAGGGAAGGAAGGGAAAGGGGAAGGGAAGGGAAGGGAAGGAAAGGGAAGGGAAGGAAGGGAAGGGAAGGGAAGGGAAGGGAAGGGAAGGGAAAGGAAGGGAGGGAAGGAAGGGAAGGGAAGGGAAAGGGAAGGGAAGGGAAAGGGAAGGGAAGAAGGGAAGGGAAGGGAAGGGAAGGGAAGGGAAGGGAAGGGAAGGGAAGGGAAGGGGAAGGGAAGGGAAGGGGAAGGGAAGGGAAGGGAAGGGAAGGGAAGGGAAGGGAAGGGAATTTAAGGGAAGGGAATTAAGGGAAGGGGAAGGGAAGGGAAGGGAAGGGAAGGGAAGGGGAAGGGAAGGGAAGGGAAGGGAAAGGGAAGGGAATGTAAGGGAAGGGAAGGGAATGTAAGGGAAGGGAATAGGGAAGGGAAATTAAGGGAAGGGAAGGGAAGGGAAGGGAAGGGAAGGGAAGGGAAGGGAAAGGGAAGGGAAGGGAAGGGAAAGGGAAGGGAAGGGAAGGGAAGGGAAGGGAAGGGGAAGGGAAGGGAAGGGAAGGGAAGGGGAAGGGAAGGGAATTAAGGGAAGGGAATTTAAGGGAAGGGAATTAAGGGAAGGGAAGGGAATTTAAGGGAAGGGAATTTAAGGGAAGGGAAGGGGAAGGGAAGGGAAGGGAAGGGAAGGGAATTTAAGGGCAAGGGAATTTAAGGGAAGGGAAGGGAAGGGAAGGGAATTTACAGGGAATTTAAGGGACATTTAAGGGCAATTTAAGGGAAGGGAATTTAAGGGCAAGGGAAGGGAGGGCAGGGAAGGGAAGGGAAGGGCAGGGCAATTTAAGGGACAGGGCAAGAAGGGGTAAGGGAAGGGAAGTGGG
The DNA here is from genome assembly GCF_027791375.1 of Indicator indicator. Taxonomy (NCBI): domain Eukaryota; kingdom Metazoa; phylum Chordata; class Aves; order Piciformes; family Indicatoridae; genus Indicator; species Indicator indicator. Next base: position 80,957,697 of record NC_072053.1, read on the forward strand.
CAGGGCAAGGGACGGGGAACGGGAAGGGAAGGGGAGGGAAGGGAAGGGAAGGGAAGGTGCAGGGAATTTACGGGTCGGGAAGGGAAGGGACGGGCATTAACGGCGACGGGACGGGCATTAAACGGGACGGTCCGCACGGTCAGTGCCTGGCTTCCTTTACAGTGCGGGAGGGAACGCTGGCATTACTTTCACGTTTCCTTGCCTGTTCGCGTTCCTATTCCTTTCCTTTCCTTTCCTTTCCTTTCCTGTTACTTTCCATTCACTTGTCCTTTCCCTTTCCTTCCTTTTCCTTTCCTTTCCTTTCCTTTCCTTTCCTTTCCTTTCCTTTCCAAACCTTTCCTTTCCTTTCCAAACCTTTCCTTTCCTTTCCTTTCCTTTCCTTTCCTTTCCTTTCCTTTCCTTTCCTTTCCTTTCCTTTCCTTTCCTTTCCTTTCCTTTCCTTTCCTTTCCTTTCCTTTCCTTTCCTTTCCTTTCCTTTCCAAACCTTTCCTTTCCAAACCTTTCCAAACCTTTCCTTTCCTTTCCAAACCTTTCCTTTCCTTTCCAAACCTTTCCTTTCCAAACCTTTCCTTTCCTTTCCAAACCTTTCCTTTCCTTTCCAAACCTTTCCAAACCTTTCCTTTCCTTTCCTTTCCTTTCCTTTCCTTTCCTTTCCTTTCCTTTCCTTTCCAAACCTTTCCAAACCTTTCCTTTCCTTTCCAAACCTTTCCTTTCCTTTCCTTTCCAAACCTTTCCAAACCTTTCCTTTCCTTTCCTTTCCAAACCTTTCCTTTCCTTTCCAAACCTTTCCAAACCTTTCCTTTCCTTTCCAAACCTTTCCTTTCCTCCTTTCCTTTCCTTTCCTTTCCTTTCCTTTCCTTTCCTTTCCTTTCCTTTCCTTTCC